>NC_134486.1:329173432-329260932 GCF_040206685.1 Ascaphus truei
GGGTTAACACAACCTTCCCATGACTTAATGCTCCATAGACATTACAGCTTGCCAACAGGAATGGTTAATAATGAGTGATATTGGGCATTATACTTATGAATTAATGGTTATTTTTTAACTACAGATTTTCTTTTTGGTGCACAACTTAAAAAGAAATATTCAGAAAATCCACAAGGGAGCCACCTTTAAAAAGTTCAAGAAAACATTCAGAAACACGTTTGCCTAAAGAGCCAACATACAACTAATAGGATAATTGTGTTCATATATAGTTCTGAAATGTACAGTATGTACACTGTAAAGGCAACGCAAGTCCCTATACCAACATGGTACGGAGAGAACAAGTGACATACAGAAGGTCACAAATAGCTGGAAATCAAATGAAACAGTCAGCTGTAAAATATATTTGTTCTAATTTGTACTTTTTCCCCACTGGGACACAGTATGGTCCCACAAAATGGAAGAAAGTCTTGGTTCTATTCATGTTCTTGAATGGTCACAAAGTCTTTAGACCACGTTATAAAAAGGTACATTTTTAATACATGCATAAGCAGAAAACCAGTTATAAAAGGGATTAAAATCAAATTTGTGCAGTACCTTACCCTGCTTATACAATACTGCTGAATCACGATTATGAAGATGTGCAATGCAGCTTCACTTTATTTCCCCATAAAAGTACAAAGAAAAAAAATAGCATGTCTGCCAGTATGTAGGAAAGAAAATCAATTAAATGAATGTACAGTACTGCATACTTAATTTTAAATGTCTTAAAGCCCAAGTGTTATCCAAATAAGCAGGTTATGAAAACATTGATGTATGCAGCAACTTTTCTATGTTCCTTATACCATTTAAGAATTAAGTGATTTTAAAATTAGCACCACAGTACAATAAGAACAGTGACAAATACATTGGAATATGTAAGGGCCTGTTGTAAATGTGGCAGGACATATAAGTTGGCAGTGATAAGGGGCAGACGAAAGGCCAATTTTAGTGAATTCAAAATGACAGTAATTTGCACCAAGTGTTTTTCCCCCCTATAACATGGAAACCGAAAGGATGATTTAGCAATACGGTTTGTTGGGAGTGAAATGATGAAACTCAATAAACAACAGTCACAAATAGTGTGTGTAATATATCTATCTATTGGACTAGTTGTCACTGTGGCCATGCATTTATATATACATAAACTCATTTGAATTGCTGTAAGATTAGACATGCTAATCACTAGTTCTGCATTTTAATTTTAGGATGGATTACTTCTTGGCACACAACATTTTCAGACATGACATAGCAGTGAAGCACTAAAGGTGTTGTTTTCCTTACAGAAAAATCAAGCACGATGGAAGACACTTATCACAAGTAAAGACAAAAAGTTAAGTGACCCCCATTATTTGTAATGCAAATATTGTTACGTTTGCCTAGAAAATTTAATATTATGTGAATAGGACTACTGCAGGTGCTCTGACTAAATGACAGCTTAATTAACCAGATTTATTTAAAGAACTTGCCTAATTGCAGGCTCTCTTTCACAAGTGACATTATCTGTACTGTATTATTCTGACTTGCATCACAGGGAAATCCTCCGTTGCGGTACCCAGCCTCTGGGCAACCTCAGGGGAAATATTCAGAGAACCTCAGGGGAAATATTCAGAGAACCTCAGGGGAAATATTCAGAGAACCTCAGGGGAAATATTCAGAGAACCTCAGGGGAAATATTCAGAGAACCTCAGGGGAAATATTCAGAGAACCTCAGGCTTGGGAAACATTGCCACCTGAGTTTAAACATTTCAACGTCCAGTATGCAAACAGATTAATGCAGGGGTTCTCAGCTCCAGTCCTCCAGCCCCCTCCTCCCCAACAGGTCAGGTTTTAAGGATATCACTGCTTCAACGGAGACACCTGTGCTGACGCAGGGACTGATTGAGCCACCTGTGCTGAAGCAGGGATATCTTGAAAACCTGACCTGTCGGAGGGGAGGGAGGGGGTGTTTTGAGGACTAGTGTTGAATTAAGTAATCCCAATAACATCAAGATTTCAAGATTAGACATTTAGACAAGGTTAGTGCCACGTTTAGAAAATGTTTTACTAATAGTAAGAAGACTGTTTTGCCATGACCTAATGGGCACCATTTTATCCATCCAGTACCAAAGCGCTGCTAAATCACTAGTGAGGATTTGCTCCTCCCGCCACTGTGGAAAAACGAGATTAGAAAAAAAAAGGTATGACCTGAATATGTACCAACTCTGAATGTGTCATGTACAAGTTTCATCGGTTTCCTTTTCTCTCCCAAAAGGTGTTCCTCCCCAATGACATGTACACTGCTGTGTTATGTTATTTATATATTGGCTATGTACAAACTCGGAATGTGTCATGTAACACCTTTTAAATGCAGAAGTTTATAAAACTGTAACACCCCTATCCCACCCGGCTGCAGAGATAGGGTGTACATGAATAACAGTATCTCTCAATGTCTCTGTGTCTCTCAAGCAGGGTTTTACCTGCTCCAATAGTGTATGTAGCTCAGCAGTACCTCTAATCTCAGGGCCTTCCGCTGGTGGGCTCAGGCCAAAGCTGTTGGAGTGGAATGAATAGGACAGGGTGCCAGGAACTTTTCAACGGTAGTATTTATTGGGTGCAATTATCCTCATACAGCACTAACAATACAGGTTGTTCCTTAGGCTTTGTCCCCGCTGGCGCTGAGCGCCGGGGTGGCCTTTACATTTTTGCAAGCACTTGCGGGGGGGTGGGGGGGAAGGCTTGGCGCTGCAGGGGAAGCTGAGCGCGCTGGTAAGCATGAAAAATGTATTTACCTAAGCGCCGATGAGCGTGTGCATGCCTCCACTGGTCCCTACATAACCTAGGGTGATGGCCTTCAACCTATCCCTTCTTAAACTGGGGTGATGAGATGAAATCTCACAGCTTGCCTCAGAACTGACACTCTATTGCTCCCCAGGACACAGGTCCTCGCCTGGGTCTCAAGCCCCTTCCTTTGTGCAGGTTAGGGCTCAGCAGGAACTGAAATTATTCTCATCCTTCCCTTGGGTAGACTAGGCCTCAGCAGTAACTGATGTACCTAGGACTAAAATATCCTCACCCAGGGGTCTCATCCACCTCCCTGGGTAGGACAGGACTCAGGGGGAATCAGAGCAGAACCTCTCTCAACTGGGAGGGATCACACCTTTGTACCTGGGGAGTAGCCAACTTCTCTGCCCCAGTAACTGGCAGATCTTGCTGTAGCAGGCAAGGCCACTCAACTGCTCTCAGACACATGCAGGGCCATGGGCTAATGGTTAACTCTAGCACTGTCTGCTATTACCAGGACGTGCCATGCCAGAACAGCTGAATACAGAAGGGTGCTACAAAACTATTTGAAAACCAATACTTGTTTAGAAAAACGATATGACCATTTTAAGATTCTGCACCTCCGTGTTCTGCTCAAAACAATAAATGCTACTTGACAACATGCAATGAGGCAACTAGAAAAAAACAGAACCTCCTCTTTGCACCTCAGCATTGCATTTCTTTGCTTTGCAGTGGCTTGCTGTGCCCCTTTCAGTAAATGGGTCAAAGGTTTAACAGGTTAAAATCCAATACAGCAGGGATGGCCAACTCCAGTCCTCAACTGCCATCAACAGGCCAGGTTTTCAGGATATCCCTGCTTCAGCACAGGCGGCTGAATCAGTAGCTCTGTCATTTATTGAGCCACCTGTGCTGAAGGAGGGATATCCTGAAAACCTGACCTGTTGGTGGCCCTTGAGGACTGGAGTTGGCCACCATTGCAATAGTGTGTCTGCAGGCATTTTGATTTGAATGCCCAAATAACAGGAACCTTCCACTATCCAATCCCTTGGTAATCACGTTTAACCACTGCTCCACGTGACCCATCTACAAGCAATGCCTTATTCTAGGCAACTTGGGTGTATACAAGCCACGAGCAAACATTAATGTACAGCTCATGCACAGTGTAGTCAGCCGGACTCCTCAAGGGGCAATGCTTTAATGCAGTAAGATGCATAACTGACTCAAAGTGATCCAAGTTGCTCATGATCACAGCAATACTTATTGTAAATGAGCACTAGAAATGGGAGAGGAAAATGCTCCACACTGCCTGCCACGAAACAGGATTAACCACGTCAGTGTGACGCAGCCAAACAAACTGGTTTGAGAAACTTGTGTAACAGGGCTGAATGTTCACTGTCCAGGTCTTCTGTCCATTACTATAATATACAAACAGAACGCTCAGGGAATAATAGCTGAAGAGGGCTGGAAATAAATGCAAATGCAGGGAAGCCATTAAGGCAGCACTCCAACTGAAGCAACTCTTTGTTATTAAAGTGTGTGTTCGCTGCACATTATTTTCCTTTCCGGAGACCCCTTCTACACCCTGCTCCCCCAGGTGCTCGCGCCCCCCCACCCTTACCAGAGACACGTACCAGGGAATTTACTGTTTTTTTAAACTGCCTTTTATAGGACCAACAGTAGTTGGTATGTTATAAGCTTTTGAACCTCGCTGGGTCCTTCATCAGGAATCGAAGGACCCCGAGAGGTTTGAAAGCTTCTAACATATCAACTACTTGTTGGTCCAATAAAAGGGTATCGTCCCACATACTCCCTCTCTCTCCTTTGTTACTACATAGAAGAAAGGACCAACATATCCATGTTCAAAAGCTTATAACATACCAACTACTGTTGGTCCTATAAAAGGCATTTAAATGGGCATTGCACAGGAAGTAGCAAATGATGATGCTGTGGCTTTCTATTCGCCAAAGGATCCCCAGAGCTGAGAATAGCGCGTTTCAGCTCTGAAAAAAACCCTGGGCTCCTGGGGAGCTTTAAAAAAAATCATTACAAAGGAGTATGGCGGCTTGCACAGCTCCCCCGCTTCAAAACACCCATTAAACCAATATATTTACAATATACCAACCATTTGGTTAAAAGGGTTACACATATTTTCAAATTCAATTTTGCATCCCGTTTTAAACAATTGAAATCTTTTTTCTACAGAATCTACCATACATACTGTACATTTTTTTTTTGGCTCTTATACATCAGGCCAGGGGAGCGAAAACTTTTGGCACTGCGCCCCCTGCCTGCTCCCCCAGGTGCTCGCGCCCCCCTTCCTTTTTTACCGGCATCAAATGACGCCGCGGATGGTGTCACATGACCCCGTTGCATTGGCGACATGGCACAACAAGGCTTCTGAATCCCGGCAAGTAGGTTGCAGAGGCCTCGCATGACCCCCGGCATTTAAATGCCTTGGTGAAGAGCGCGGGGCTTCTGTAACCGCCAGCGCCCCCTCAAAAAATACCACGCCCCCCAATTTGCATCAGGCTACACTACTTTGTTTTCCAGCTAGTGACGCAACATTAACAAGTCCTACATGCAACAGATGTTTTCCCGCATTAGTTGTTTTCCCCGGGATGTGAGCTGGATAATCAGAGAACAGAAATAGAAGCAAACGCCAGTTCAGGAGACTACTAACTACATTGTTTGTGCTTTTAATCTGCTTTCAAATGGAGACTCAATCCAGAGCAAAGAATCAAATTGTGAGTTATGGTAACATCGCATGCGTATCAGCCCAGGATGTGGATCATGAACCCCACAGGTCCTACTTCATTGTAGCCCAAATCACAATACAAATTCTGTAAACAGTGCAATGGATTTCCTTCAACACAAATAAAAGCAAATAATTACATTTTATAGATTTACCAAAAAAAATAATTTGTTTTTTTCCAGTTGGGACCCTGGGCTTATCAAGTTTTCTCCACCCTTAGGCTAAGTCCCCAGTGGGGGTGGCGGGGGGGGTTGAAGGAGTGCCGGGGACTGGGGGGGGGGGGGGGTACGAGTGCCAGGTACAGGGGGGGGGGGGGGAAACGAGCGCCTGGGGCAGGGGGGGAGGGAGAGTGATGCAGGGTGCAGGGGGGGAGGGAGAATGATGCAGGATGCAGCGGGGGAGGGAGAGTGATGCAGGGTGCAGGGGGGGAGGGAAAGTGATGCAGGGTGTAGGGGGGGGAGAGTGATGCAGGGTGTAGGGGGGAGGGAGAGTGATGCAGGGTGTAAGGGGGGGAGAGTGATGCGAGGTGCAGGGGGGGAGTGATGCGGGGTGCAGGGGGGGAGAGTGATGTGGGGTGCAGGGGGGGAGAGTGATGCGGGGTGCAGGGGGGGACAGTGATGTGAGGTGCAGAGGGGGAAGAATGATGTGTGGCGCTGTGAAGGGGGGTAACGGAGCTGGGAATGGGGGGGGGGAAATGGGGCTGGGAATGAGGGGGGGGGGAAATGGAGCTGGGGAAGGGAGCGGAGACAGAGGGGGAGCGGGAAAATTAAATCCCGGGCAAAGCCGGGTATATCAGCTAGTTATTTTCTAAAAGGCAGACCAAGGATCTAACTATAATCTAAAATAACTTTCTAAACGGCGGAGGAGACCATGGTCTGAGAGCGGCATTTCCAACAGGATCTGTAAAATCACTTTCATTATTACTTAGTTCTATACCAGTGTTTTGGGGGATTTTCTTTCACTTCAATATATATATATATATGAGAAAGGTCCTATTCCAGGACCGAAACGTCGGATTGGGTGACTTATCTTTTTTATTCAGATGCCCAATACAGTTTTTCATGATTACTGAACCGAGTGCAGTCTTTCTTTACCGGACGAGAGAATGGTAATGTTGTTTTTTTATATATATATATATATATATATATATATATATATATATATATATATATATATATATATATATATATATATATATATATATATATATATATATATATATATATATATATATATATATATATATATATATTTCAGTTTCTTTGACTGATCCCATGGGATCATTGGGCTTCAGTAGAAACTGCCTTTTATTACATAGATTGTCAGCAGTTCTGATGATTCAACCAATTGTAATTTGAATTGCTTTCACCATGTAACAGCCCATATTGTAATGCGCTAACCTGTTGAAATTGGAGAGAATTACATGACGTGTACACTGAGTACTTATAGTAGTAACAGTTGCATTCATCAGAGGCCTAAATGAGGAAGCAAAGAGAAATCCATTCCACAAACCTTCAGGCAAGTTTACAGGTCGCCAACCGTCAATTCCAACCTAGCTACAGACCGCAATGAAACTGGCCAAAAAATAGAACTTTCTAAAGCACAATAACAAGCACAAATGGTATATTAAAAAAAAATAAGTATTGAGTGTGACGATGGGGGTAAATATGGCTGCTGTCAATACAGGTCAAGCCTGCCATTACCCCTACCTGGCAATAATACAGTGTATTACGGTATGTTATAGATGTATTATGTCTGTATCTTACCTGGTTCCAGCAGTTCAGGGACCAGGGGTTAATTGTGATTCAGTTGGAAAGTTGCCAAGCTGTCTGCAAATTTCCAAGTAACCATTTTTTTGTTGCTCTTTGCAATGTTGCATTCCTACCTCACCAATCAGGGCCGGGAGTCAGCACCTGGTCCTGAATGTTGCAAAGTGGTGGGCTGAGGATATAAACATGTGGGGAGGGAGACCCCTAGCCAGCTCAAGCTACAAGATCAGACCAGACCAGACGAGACTCACACAGTTGTAATCTTGAATCGGAAGCAGATACATACTCTTCTGCCCTGAGTGGTTTTCTCTCTTGGACGCTCTGCTATAAGCACCATGAGATCCTACATTCTCCTCTTCACACCGCAGAAAATCGCGCCCCCACAGAAGGTGAAACCACCCAAAAGCGAAGGTGAAACCACCCAGCACATGTCCCACGGGCATATACGCTCACATGGATTTGCGGATATAAAAAATCTACCAAACTGCACTTTCTCTAGGCTGGTGAGAAATCTTTATGGAGCACAATCCGGGGCTGAAGTTTCACTGGCAGCCTAAGGCTCTCCTAGCTCAGCATGAGGCAACAGAGGCATTCATAGTGAGTCTATGTGAAGATCTGTACATCTGCAATGCTCACCCCAAGCGCATCACTCTCCATGGGGAAAAACATCTAGCTGGTCATGTGCATCCAGGGGGATACTGACAGATTTGGGTGACCCCCCACCCTTTAGACCACTCGTGTACAAATGTACTGTATATAGTTTGACATCCCACATAAGAGGAGATTTCGATCCCATATAGGCAGTGTTCGACAAACCTATACATTTGCACGCCCCGGGCGAGTGGATTTAACATCGTGGCGAGCTCCTAGTGGCCCAAGCAGCACACGTGTGGTACCAGGTGGCGAGTAGATTTTTTTTGTTCGGCAAGTAGATTTTTTGGTGATTTGTCGACCACTGCATATAGGAGAGGGAGAGTTTCAATTGGTACCACTGAGTACATTTCTCTCTCTCTCCACACTCCCCCCCCCCCCCAAACAGGAGTTGTTTATGTTGTTAAATTTGCTATTTGTTTACATTGTCCTTTTATAGTGTTAATCTAGATAACAGAACTGCAATTGTGCCCATTTTCATGGGGATTGAGAGAGAAATATATAAAATATGATGGAACACAAAAGGGGTTCCTTTTTACTTAACACGGAATGTTTAGGAACCAGATTTTAGTGAAGAGGGGGAGAGGTGGATTGGAGACTGTCACAGAACTCATCACTAAGTGGGTTGCCAGGTGGCTTGTACAAAAATACTGGACCCCCACGCCCCCCGAATACATATAAAAAATAACCCCACGCCCCTCGAATACATATAAAAACTACACCCACCTCCCCAAAACCTTATACAATATATCCCCACCTCCCCAATACATTATAAAATATACCCCCACCTCCCCAATACATTATAAAATATATCCCCAACTCCCCAATACATTTTAAAAATAACCCCACCTCCCGAATACATTTAAAAAAATACCCCCATCATCACCACCACTCATCCCGGCCCCCCATCATCTCCTCATCTCACCCTGGTTCCCCCATCACCCCCCAAACTGTGTCCTTACCTTATTGCCAGGAAGGACACAGACTTCTCTGGGACGCCGTGGTGTGGGCTCCGCCCCCGCTGTCCTCTGATTGGCTCTCCGCTCCTCCAATCAGGGACAGGCTGCACACACTCACACAGTGCTCCGGCCACCGTCCACAACCCCCGCCTCCACCCCCAGCACTTCCAGCCCTCCGCCGTCGCGCCGCCCTCGCGCTTGTGCTGCCAGCCCTCCGCCGCAAAAAATGGTAATAGCGGACACACACGTGCGCAAACTGAGGGGCGAAAGATTATCTGTGGGGGCACGGGGCTTAGAGGCCCCGGGCTCTTCCCGAAGGCCCTTAAATTAAGTGCCGGGGAAGCGGTAAAGGCCTCTGTAAAATTATCTTGGTTCAGGCGGCTTTTGGAGACGCATCGCCATGGTAACGCAGGGTTAAATGACGCCGCGGAGTCATGTGTTGTTACGTTGCTATGTAACGTCCATCATGACATCCACAACCAAGGTAAGGGGGGGCAGAGAGGGGGACAGCCGGCAAGGAGGTGCAGGAGAAAAAAAGATTGTGCTCCCCAGCTCAGGGATACCTTGTGGAAAAGCTACAAAGTAACTGGCACTACCAAGGATCTCAATCACTACAGATGCCTGCGGAATATGTGCACAAGGCAAACAAGGCATGCAAAAGTACAATATTACTCTGACAATCTCCACCACAATACATCAAACCCAGCTAACTTCTGGAAGGTTATCAACAATATATTCCAGCCTCCTAACCATCAACAACCAAGTAATATCACTAAGGGGGATATTACTCTGACAACCCCCACTGACATTGCAAATGCATTCAATGATTACTTTGTGGGGTGTGCCACTAACTTATTAGCGAAACGCAGCCCAAACCACAAATTCGAATCTCATCCTGGGAGTACACACATAGCCCCATTCCCTCCCAACACTGCCCACAATTTTCAATTTGGCCCAGTATCCCAAGAGGAGATTACACAAGCGCTCCTCAAACTAAAACTAAGCAGCCAATGCGGACTTGACTTACTACAATCTAGGTTCCTACGACTTGGAAACCAATTGCTTCCATAGTCAACTCTATCCTGTCTGCAGGCCATATCCCTAAGACCTGGAAAACTGCCAGAGTTGTCCCAATCTTCAAAAGTGGGGACAAAAATACAGTCTCAAACTACAGGCCAATCTCACTTCTCCCAATTCTATCCAAAGTCATGGGAAAATGTGTCCACTCCCAATTAAACGATTTCTATACCAAGACAAATTTCCCTAGCCAATTCCAATCTGGCTTTCGTCCCAAACACTCCACCACCGTAACTACCCTGCTAAAAGTTTGCAATGAAATCCAATGTGGAATGGAACGGGGACAACTCAATGGTGCAATATTCCAAGATTTTGCAAAGGCTTTTGACACAGTTGATCATGCTATCCTGCTTAAACTCCAGAGCTCTGGAATAGGGAAGCATGCTTTAAACTGGTTTCAGTCCTACCTATCAGGTAGATCCCAACATGTGTCCGTCTCAGGCTCTAACTCCAATCCCTTGGATATCACCTGTGGTGTCCCGCAAGGCTCTGTTCTGGGGCCCCTACTCTTCTCAGTGTTCATTAATGATCTTCCCACAGCTTGTAAGGAAGCCTCAATACACATGTATGCAGACGACACAATCCTATATGCACACAGCCATAGCCTCTCTGACCTTCAACACATACTTCAGTCTGACTTTTTCAGACTCGAAAACTGGATTTCCCAAAACAAACTGTTTTTAAACACTGACAAGACTGTAACAATGGTATTTGGGACCAAGACTAAATTTTTAAAGCTTCCAGCGACTGAGCTCCTGATTAGAACCAACGCTAACACCACCCTAACCCCTATCACTAGTTTTAAATACCTGGGCTTATGGTTTGACTCCCACTTAACATTCGGAATGCACATTGATACCCTGACAACCAAAACCTATGCCAAACTAGGGGTACTTACAGGAACAAATCCCCCCTAAAGTCTCCTGGTCAGAAAGCGTATCGCACAGCAGATGCTAATGCCAATTATTGACTATGGAGACATAGTATACGGCTCGGCACCTCAAACCCACCTTAGCAAACTTGACACCCTCTACAATTCAATTTGTCGTTTTGTTCTCCAATGCAACTACAACACACATCACTGCGAAATGCTGAAATAACTAGATTGGTCATCACTAGAGTCTAGGCGCAAAGTTCACCTTTCCTGTCTTGCCTTTAAATTCTTTATGGGCAAGCTACCCAGCTATCTGAACAAGCTCTCACATCCACCACCAGTTTAAGTTCTTTCAAATCTAAGGCTGTCTCACATTTTAATCTGGTCTGTAACTGTTTCATACGCCCATAATATATATTTTCTTTAACTGTGCACGCAATGTCTTGTATATAATGTATACCCTGCTCATTTATGTAACTGTACTTGTAACCATGTATTATTTGTTTTACTCTGTGCCTAGGACATACTTGAAAACGAGAGGTAACTCTCAATGTATTACTTCCTGTTAAAAATATTTTATAAATAAATAAATCTCTAGGGGGGTCCCTGAGCCTAGGACTATAGGTTACCCCGATTTTCGTTACGTGTGCCGTTCTGCACATGCGCGACAGAAGGAGACCCCTCCATTCTGCGCATGCGCGACCCCTGGCCGGCCCGTTCTGCACAAGGTCGGACATGGCGGCCCCCTTCTCGGCACCGCCAGATCGCCGAAAAGAGCCCTGCTGTATGAGCTTGTTTAATATAGACTGCCCGCCAGTTTCTCCCAGTCAAGCCAAATGGACAAATCTCAGTATGACCAAACACTACAGCGTTTCCCTAAAATGTAAAGGCAATTGTGTGCGACAGTTATATTAAATACTTGCTGCTGGAGAAAAGCCTCCCTCTTAAATATGCAATCACCTTACACTCACGTTTGTTTGTCCCACAATGATAAAGCACACATGGCATTTCTTGCAAAAAGAGTTACCTGTCTGTTTATTTACTATCCCTCTGCCAATACCTCATCTGCCTTAGATAGTTATCTTGGATTTTACACCTGTGTTAAGCTCATGGAATCTCTCTAAGGCCAGGTCCGTGCTGGCTACTGCAGCGCCCGCTGTGGCAGACGCTGCACGGACAAAGCCGCCCCACAGTGGGACCGGGCCCGCTGTGAGGGGGACCGCCACGCTGCGCTGACAAACTCCTGCTCTCAAGAAAATTGAGATCAGGAGTCGCGACGAAGCGCTAGGCCACGGTTCAGTCAATGAGGGCGCACCTAATGGGTAACGGCACGGCCGTGCCCCCCGTCACAGCCCCCCCCTGTCTTTCTCCCTGCAGTTCGGGGGACTCGGTTGCACGCGCCTCCTGCTTCGCAGGCGCGCGTGCAGCTGGGCCTCAGCCTAAGGCCTGGGACATGGTGCAGCAGGCCGTGCTGAGCAGATGCACTTACCCCCTGCATCTATGATCAGCGCGGCTTTAGGAGCCGCTTCTGCATGCGTGCGGAAATACAGGAGACAGGCAAGTTTAAATTTTGCCGCCAAGGGAAGCGGAGGGCCCGTCACGTGACTGCCAAAAGCCAATGGCAGTCCGTGACGTCGGCGCCGTGACGTGGCGCACTAGCCCCGCCTCACACAGCACTTACAAGCGCGCACGTGGACGCTCATGCAGGGACACTAAAAAGCTCCTGCTTGAGGAGGAGAGCATGAGCGTCAGCGCTGCTCAGCGTTCTTCTCACCATGTCCGAGAGGCCTCGTCCAGGGTGGAAACAGGCGCGCTGGCGCTCCAGCACTGCGCCCTGCTCGGCCGTGTTTTTCCTGGCCGGCTAGGTGCGTGCGGCCCCGACGTCACGGAGCTGGTTCGCCCCCATTGGGCGAACCGCTCATGTGACGCGCTTGCGAGCAGCAAAATCAATTTTGCTTGCTCGGCAAGCGGCTAAGCGCCGAGCAGGCATGGTCGCAACGTGTCCAGCATGAGCGCGCGCACCCGCTCAGCACCACCCTGGACGAGGCCTTAATCAGTATTGCTGACCTGAGGAAAAGAGAACTCTCAAAAGCTTGTCATAGTATCTGTTAGTCTAAATAGAAAAGGTATCACCTAATACTGAAGTATTCACTTTTTTAAAAAAAATGTTATCTCTCAAAATCCTCAGTTACTTATTTTTATATATATATATATTTTTTTACTCTCCTACCAAGGGGAGAGCAGTGGCATCATCAGACTGGGATTGAGGTTTCCACTGATTCCATCTGCCATATTGTTTTATCCCAGGCAGCAGGTTGTCGGGGAGACTTCCTTACACTTAGACAGGTAAAGTTCAGAGGTGACACGCCGGAGTGTTTTTCTTTTAAAGAGCAGAGGGGATCCTATCTAGGTTAAGTCTGGACAAATAAGAAAGTAGCCAATTGGTAATAAAAAAAATGACTACCGTGCTTTCTAATACAGAACATTAACATCTGACCAAATGACAAATCATTGTCACTACAGATGATGCCAAATTACTACATTGCTGCTGATTTCAAACATAAAAGAGGTAACTGTGGCTAAAATGAGGTAGATATGTTATTCAACATCTGTGCTGGGATTCATTCCTCGTGTCAGAATGAGAACATTCGCTGTGACCTGCAAGACACCTACAAAAGTGTGAAATCCTTCACCAGCCCACACACATCTCTTTGGAAATGAAGCATCCTCCCAGGTGACAGCAGTTTCCTCCCACAGAATTCACGGAGGTATATCAATGATGCTGGGCCCAGGCTCCAGCAGAGCCATGTGGTGTGAGTGGCACTCACTGGGAAATCACCTTGCAGGTTACCCGAAAGCTTGCAGTGCATTCATTTATCCTACTGTAACTGCAGTTAAGAGCTGCGACTGGGCTCTGCATGCACCGTGCCCGGAAAATGGAAAAGGCCGCGTACAGGTAAGTTCAGAAGACCTCCTGTCGTAATGTTTACGTGATGAACTCAATGTGAAGACAACATAGAATTAGATCATGTAGGAAGTAACATATTCGATTACAACCTGAAAGCAGGATTTGTAAAGTTGCTCAAAGTTCACGTTTAAACTACAGATCTAGCAGACGTTACCGCCCTCATTCACGCACAAAATAACTTGCGTGTTATCTCCTTTACCATTGTTTTCAATAGCACTTCTGTTAAATAATGCGCTAGCTTTAACAGGTGCAATAACGTCTGCTATATATCGGTATCTGTTTCACCTGTTACGAAACCCAGAACTCGTACTCTTCCCGTTTCTCACACATCCAGCTTACCTATCTTAGTCATCTGCCAATAGCTAACCCTATTTCTGCACCTACCACTTGTCACCACAGTAATAGCCAACAGGGAAGACCTGTCCCACAAGTGGGATTTTTAGACTAGTATTCATAGGGGGTTAGAAGCATTACGGGCAGGACAGTGTTTATCATTTTAAAAAGGGCTCAGTAATGTGATCCCATTTTAAGTGTAACAAGCTGTAGAATGTTTCAAGCGGGTATTATTACAGACAATTTCTCCAACACAACTGCCTTGTAAAGCGCTTATGTAATCACAGATCACCATGTTATGTAGTCATGTCTATATATAACTGTTAATGCACACACTGTGAATCATTATCATAATTAGCAGTTTCACAGAGGGTCCCCCGAGACCGTATTCATTCTGTGAATCTCACTGTAGTGTCATGTCAATGTCATTGAGAAAGTAAATCCTTGTTATAGTGAATTAAATCATATAGCAGGACAGGTCACTATTCCAACACCAACACTTGCATTTTGTATTAAACATTTCCCTCCAAAAGTGACAAATTCATGGTCATGAAAAACAAAAGAAAGGTAGCGCTAGATTTCAGAAGAAATATAAATCTAATCTACAATGCGGTGTAGTGATGACCTACAATCTACAAACAATGTGAAAGAAATATAGGCGGCTGCCTGTGATATAACTCTGACCCCCAGGTCAGAGGAACAGCATGTGACAAATGGGTTTATATCTCTGGCGCCCCGCACATGACCATAATATAACAAAAAGGATATATACAACCAGGACTGGTAACTGTGTCAAATCCAGGACTGTGCTCCAATCGATGGATGGCTCATATATAGAATGAGAAACAAATGTAAACACATAGCGTAATTCTGTATGACAGTGCACCGCCGAGGCAGGGGAGACACGCCAGGAGCTGATAAGCCAGAATGAGAGGGGATACTCTCTAAATATCCACTGCATATTACCACTTTACGTCCGGTAAGTGGTCATTTTAGCCCTAGCAGCAGATTTACCAGCGGACCCTTTCTAACCAACCTATTTTACACAATGTTTATGTATATGTCCATACTCTGTATTGTTCATTAAATGTGTCATTTTTCTATCAGTCGCCTGTAGTTCATCTCAGCATTTTGTTTTGTTTTGTTTTTTTGTCATTAGTTTTTTATATATTCCATTTACTTGATATATTTATATATTATTCAATTTAATATTTTTTATTTATCATGTTTTTTAGTTGTTATTGTCTTATGTTTTGAATTTGTCATACAGTATTACGCTATGTGCTTTCATTTGTTTCTCATTCTATATATGATTCATCGATTGGAGCACAGTCCTGGATTTGACACAGTTACCAGTCCTGGTTGTATACAATATATCCTTTTTGTTATATTATGGTCATGTGCGGGGCGCCCTTTTTTCACAAATTCATGGACATAACTGGACTCTATCTGGAGCAAAGTTCATTCTTATTTTTAAAACTGGAATTGGGGGTTACGATTGTGTTCGGTGTTACAGGGATTTCACCAACAAGCGAACAGTGGGTTCAATGTAAAACAAGTCCAACATGTACATACTTACATATAGTAATGGCAACTTAAATCTAGCAAAACAATGTTCCTTCTTTATACCTTCTAGCAAAAGAAAGCACACAAATAAGTCTAAAAACAATGAAATAACTTAAAGTGCTAGCATAATACTGTATATAAGGTGACACTCTACCCTATAAAGGAGAAGTGCCAAAAGATAAGCTAAGGTGCTGAATGCACACATCACATAATACATGTGCACACATGTATATACCATTTGCATGTTATGTCCCAGAATCCCTTGCTGCAGTGGAAACACTGTATACTAGGAGATAATGGTGAAAAGCTGGGTTGCAGACCTGTCTAAGACATGTGAATGTGCTCACAAGTGATCTTTTTCTTTGATATAGATAGATAGGATAGATATACGGTGTATATATATATATATATATATATATATATATATATATATATATATATATATATATATATATATATATATAGAACACACACACACACACACGAGCATAAACCTAAGACATACTGTTATGCTGTATAATAGATGAATAGCATGACATCTAGTCACGATTTCTATCAATAAAGTTATTTTCAAAATGTGTTTTGTTGCTCTACAATATGAGGGACATCACTGTGTCACACACACTGGGCTATCACCCCAAATGTCAACACATTTCTGCTTTATTTCATTGTAAAAAAGCATTGTTGTTCTGTTATTTGTAGTCCAGATATGCAGCACTTCAGAGAACAGAATAAAAAAAGAATGCTAACCTGCAGAAGCTACAGTATTAACAGGAGGGAACATCGTTCAATTCCTGCAAAGGTGTTCATGAAAGCAGACTCACGGTCACTTGTGATACAATAAGAAAAGAGGGGGGGGGGGGCGAGAGAGGTCTGTTTTAGCTGCCAGTGACTCATAACAAAAGATACCCTAAGCTTTGAAACTGTGAGCTTGACCCAAAAATTTATTTGTTCCTATAATTTCTTAGTTTGCTTCAATGAGGACCACAACTAACTGAGTTATCATTAACCGCAAAGCAAAGCAAAATTGGAGTGAGCAACTTGTTGCAGTAGATCAGGGGCAGGCAACTCCAGTACTCAAGAGCCACCAACAGGTCAGGTTTTCAGAATATCCCTCCTTCAGCATAGGTGGCTCAATTTGTGCTGAGGCAGGGATACGCTGAAAACCTGGCCTGTTGGTGGCCCTTGAGGACTGGAATTGCCCACCCCTGCAGGAGATGTATAATTATGTCAAATTCAAAGTACTTCAAGAATGTCCCTCTTGATTGAGATGCTATTTAACAAAAAGTAGCGACTTCTAGTCATAACCTTGTGCGCTCCAGCGAGATGCACCCCTGACTTCAAACTGTGACTGGCTGCAATCTTACTACTTCTCTCAAGTGGGAAAATAAAACGAGAGTGAGAGTGCGAGAGTGAGAGAGAGAGTGTGTGAGAGAGAGAGAGTGTGTGAGAGAGTGTGTGAGAGAGAGTGTGTGTGCGTGTCAAACACAAAGTGGCAGCTGAAGCTAGGCTTTTCAGAACCTTATTTCTGAACCACACCACTGTCTTCTTCCTGTGCACGAAAACAGACAACGTAAACAAGTGCACAATTAACTGATCAAAAGTCTGTGTACCATGTGTGTCACACACACACACACACACACACACACACACACACACACACACACACACAGATAGAAGTGATTATACAAAAACAATCTGTGGTGGCGCTCTCACAAAATGTGCTGGGGTGTAGCTATAACTAATGTCTTGTATCCCAATTAATCAGAATAAAGTGCACAATAACAATCTATACTGAGCAATCACTGGTCAATGGTGTGAACATGATTAAGAGATGTGCATCACATGCAAAGGTGACAATCAGTGTAATAGTGACATAAATAACGATATTGTATTCAGTGGCAGTAATACCAGGGAATAAAGTGACAATCCAATCTACCTTATTGTGCCTCTATTTCCTCTCCTAAGATCTCACATCCACCATTTTGCCACTGATTGAGATTTGCTTGCATTGTTTGCTTAAATGAGAATACAATTTTTGGAGGATTATCAGACATCTGAACCATTCAGTCTGAAACGTTACTACACTATGGAGCCAGGTCTGTTTTCTCTGCTACGGTGATAGTAGAAGTGCCCATCAGCACACAAAGAAAATACATTTCATTCATACCACACCAATTCATTGGTCTTCTAAGAACTTATTTCACAGCAAAAAGAAGAAGTTCAGCATTCATGACTTGCCTGGGATAAAAATAAAAAGTTATTAAGACTTTGATAAGCACGAAGTATCTGCGCTCTTGCACTGTCACTAATTAAATCTTCAATGTGAGAATGGTTCCTAGTGAACTGGAGACATGGGTAGCATAATGGGTGTTGTAACAGTGTAAGAATTCTTCTGCAAATGACAACACAGAAGCTGTCTACAGCCAACAGCTACAACACGTTCACGTGGAAGACAATATCAGGGAGATCACTGAACCGTATGAAATAGTTAGGAAGCTTCTGGAAGCGCAGATCATGGTATATTACTTACCACCTCTGAAAAAGAAAGTGCAGAAGAATATGGTGATAAGAATGTACTTTGCAAGACTTATACACGTGACTGCCGCGCAGAAAAAAAAGAGAACCAACTAACATTAATAAACCTTCTCCAGCCACTGCAGGCGTTCACTAAGACCACCACAAACATCAGAAGAACCATTGCAGGAGATCAACACCAACAAATCAGCCTTCACCTTATAAATACTGTACTTGCAAAACATGAGCACATCAAGCAAATCTGTTTCTGAAACAAACTGGTTTATTTAACAGCCCGTCCTAGTCCTTACACACTGTAAATAGCAACATATCTCCCTATGACAGTTTCCCCAGTGGGGAGTTTGCTGGATGATACTGACGCAGAAAGAACTGTATGGGGGGGGGAAACATTTTTTTGCAGAAAACAAAAAAGATGTTTAATCAGTAACTGGTCAGTAAGAAATGCAAACTTCTGTCAGAGGCACCTTTTGGGTGAAACACATTGCTAGATTTCTGATGTGCCTTTCCAATGAACAGGAAAGGAATGTTATTCATTTAGCGCTGACAAAGCACACTCGCAACCACTTCGCTGTCAGAAGCGCATGTCAAGTGTATATTCTGGCAGGAAATTGTGTTTTAGTGCAACAGGCGTCTGAAAAAAATTCAAGTTATTCCATAAAAATTGGAGCCCGTACATTTATAATAGGAAGCACGATCCATCGGCTTAGAATGAAAGGGAAGTTGTTATACTGTAAAGAAATAGGTTCTTTTTTTTTTTTTACATACAGCGTTACCAAATGTTCCATACACAGACAGTTTTGGGCCTTTGATCTCAGAGGGAGGAAGCCATAATGTTGCCATCTACTGAAATAGTGTGTGGTCCATGTCTTACCATGGTAAAATAAAAATAAATTGTCAAATAGTATAAGAGGGTTTGAGTTCCTGTTTATATCAACTATGGCTTTGGAGGGATAGCGCCACTCATTTTCCTAATCCTATCCCTGGCAAATGTGCATTACAAGATTCATTTGACGTGGCAAAGTGCAGTGTGATTTCAAATGACAATGTTCTTTGTTGTGTGGCGGTGATCCTGCCCTCCCACCCTCTGTGGCTCGTGGTCCCTGTCACCCTCACGCAGTAGGTTATCACTCACCCTTGGCCTCGCAGTCAGCACAGTACTTGTTGTCATCCTCCCGGAGCATCCTGGACAGGATGGCCTGGTGCTGTTCATTCAGCTTCTGGGCCTTTTCCCTCTCTGACCGGGTTGTCATGACTGCTGCCAAGGGAGCGGTGTACGTGTATACCTATATGTGGATGAGCGTATCAAGCACCTTGGGGCTGTCTAAACAAGTACAATGGATGTTTAAGATGTGTGTACGTACGTATATAGATATAAACACTAGATATGACAAATATAAACGATATGGATGTGATATGCCTGAATATGTACCATATACACTACCTCCAAGTACAACACCTGCTATATATATATATATATCTGTAGCTATGAGATAAATTTGTGTGTGCAGGTGACAAGTCAAGGTGTAAATAGCAATGAATGAGCACTATAATTGGTGTATATATGTGTCACTGCAGTGAATATCTGTGCCTGTGATAGTAGATAGACAAGTGTCTTCTGTGAGTGCAGTATATGTATGAGCGTGTACAGTATACAATGGTGTGACCCCCGAGCACAGGTGTATATAGAGGTATATGTTGATGTGTATGTGCTGCTGTCAGTGTATATGTTGATGTGTATGTGCTGCTGTCAGTGTATATGTAGATGTGTATGTGCTGCTGTCAGTGTATATGTAGATGTGTATGTGCTGCTGTCAGTGTATATGTAGATGTGTATGTGCTGCTGTCAGTGTATATGTAGATGTGTATGTGCTGCTGTCAGTGTATATGTAGATGTGTATGTGCTGCTGTCAGTGTATATGTAGATGTGTATGTGCTGCTGTCAGTGTATATGTAGATGTGTATGTGCTGCAGTCAGTGTATATGTAGATGTGTATGTGCTGCTGACACGCTGTATGTAGATGTGTATGTGCTGCTGTCACTGTATATGACTAGGTAGATGTGTATGTGCTGCTGTCACTGTACATGTAGCGGTGTATGTGCTGCTGCCCCGCTCCCTCACACCAGTCCCAGCTCCAGTCTCAACACCAATCACTAACCCACGACACTTCCGGGAACCTCAACCCTGTGACGCGGCCTTCCCCCTCCGCCCACACATCGAGACCCGGCAGGCGTGATGACGTCAATTACGGAGCCCCTCCCACATCAACACCCCGCTCTGCCTCTTCCGCCAGTAGTGGGGTCCGCTGTCCCTGCCTTGGTGAGAGGGCCTTACAGCCGGCGCTCCCGGGGTCTGTCTAGGAGGGAAGCCCTGTCTCGACCGGTGCGCGCGGGATCCCTCCGCTGGCAGGTGCATGTGCTGGTCAGGCAGAGTGATGACGCATGGGACACACCTTTGTGACGTAGCCAAGAGAAAGAACGGCTATTCTAGAGCTCTCATCACCTATAAACAGTTCTGTACCCACCTATATACAGCACTGTGCGGCTCACACCCCCTGTATACAGCTCTGTGCGGCTCGCACCCCCTGTATACAGCTCTGTGCGGCTCGCACCCCCTGTATACAGCTCTGTGCGGCCCGCACCCCCTGTATACAGCTCTGTGCGGCTCGCACCCCCTGTATACAGCTCTGTGTGGCTCGCACCCCCTGTGTAAGCTCTGTGCGGCGCACACCCCCTGTATACAGCTCTGTGTGGCTCGCACCCCCTGTGTAAGCTCTGTGCGGCGCGCACCCCCTGTGTAAGCTCTGTGCAGCGCGCACCCCCTGTATACAGCTCTGTGTGGCTCGCACCCCCTGTGTAAGCTCTGTGCAGCGCGCACCCCCTGTATACAGCTCTGTGTGGCTCGCACCCCCTGTGTAAGATCTGTGCGGCGCGCTCCCCCAGTGAAAGCTCTGTGCGGCGCGGCACCCCCTATATACAGCTCTGTGTGGCTCGCACCCCCTGTGTAAGCTCTGCGGCGCACACCCCCTGTGTAAGCTCTGTGCGGCGCGCACCCCCTGTGTAAGCTCTGTGCAGGACGCACCCCCTGTATACAGATCTGTGCTGCGCGCACCCCCTGTATACAGCTCCCTATATACAGCACTGTGCTGTGCACACCCCCTATATACAGCTCTGTGCTGCGCACACCCCCTATATACAGCTCTGTGCTGCGCACACACGCTCTATACAGCTCTGTGCTGCGCACACCCTCTCTATACAGCTCTGTGCTGCGCACACACCCTCTATACAGCTCTGTGCTGCGCACACCCTCTATACAGCTCTGGTCTGCGCACACACCCTATACAGCTCTGGTCTGCGCACACACCCTATATACAGCTCTGGCTTCACACACACCATATATACAGCTCTGTGCTGCTCACACCCCCTGTATACAGCTCTGTGCTGCTCACACCCAATGTATACAGCTCTGTGCTGCGCACACCCTCTATACAGCTCTGGTCTGCGCACACACCCTATATACAGCTCTGGCTTCACACACCCCATATATACAGCTCTGTGCTGCTCACACCCCCTGTATACAGCTCTGTGCTGCGCACACACCCTATATACAGCTGTGTGCTGCGCACACACCCTGTGTACAGCTCTGAAAAACTCGCACCCACAATATACAGCTCTGTGCGGCTCACACTCCATATATACATCTCTGGCTGCACACACCCCCTATATACAGCTCTGTGCAGCGCGCAGCCCCTGTATACAGCTCTGTGCAGCTCGCACCCCCTGTATACAGCTCTGTGCGGCTCACACCCCCTGTGTACAGCTCTGTTCGGCGCGCACCCCCTGTATACAGCTCTGTTCGGCGCGCACCCCCTGTATACAGCTCTGTGCTGCGCGCACCCACTGTATACAGCTCTGTGCGGCTCACACCCCCTGCGTACAGCTCTGCGGCACGCAGCCCCTGCATACAGCTCTGTGCAGCGCGCACCCCCTGTATACAGCTCTGTGGTGCGCACACCCCCTATATACAGCTCTGTCCTGCGTACACACCCTCTATATAGCTCTGTGCTGCGCACACCCCCTCTATACAGCTCTGTGCTGCGCACACACCCTCTATACAGCTCTTTGCTGCGCACACCCCCTCTATACAGCTCTGTGCTGCGCACACCCCCTCTATACAGCTCTGTGCTGCGCACACCCCCTCTATACAGCTCTGTGCTGCGCACACCTCTATACAGCTCTGTGCTGCGCACACCCTCTCTATACAACTCTGTGCTGCGCACACCCCCTCTATACAGCTCTGTGCTGCGCACACCCCCTCTATACAGCTCTGTGCTGTGCGCACCCCCTGTATACAGCTCTGTGCTGCGCGCTCCCCCTGTATACAGCTCTGTGCTGCGCACACCCCCTCTATACGGCTCTGTGCTGCGTACACCTCCTCTATACGGCTCTGTGCTGCGTACACCTCCTCTATACAGCTCTGTGCTGCGCACATCCCCTCTATACAGCTCTGTGCTGCGCGCACACTCTCTATACAGCTCTGTGCTGCACACACCCTCTATACAGCTCTGTGCTGCGCACACCCTCTATACAGCTCTGTGCTGCGCGCACACCCTCTCTATACAGCTCTGTGCTGCGCGCACACCCTCTATACAGGTCTGTCCTGCGCACATACCCTATATACAGCTCTGGTCTGCGCACACACTCTATATACAGCTCTGTGCTGCGCGCACCCCCTGTATACAGCTCTGTGGTGCGCAAACCCCGTGTATATAACTCCCTATATACAGCTCTGTGCTGCGCACACCCCCTATATATAGCTCTGTGCTGCGCACACCCCCTATATACAGCTCTGTGCAGCGCGCAGCCCCTGTATACAGCTCTGTGCAGCTCGCACCCCCTGTATACAGCTCTGTGCGGCTCACACCCCCTGTGTACAGCTCTGTGCAGCGCGCACCCCCTGTATACAGCTCTGTGCTGCGCACACCCTCTCTATACAACTCTGTGCTGTGCACACCCCCTCTATACAGCTCTGTGCTGCGCACACCCCCTCTATACAGCTCTCTGCTGTGCGCACCCCCTGTATACAGCTCTGTGCTGCGCGCTCCCCCTATATACAGCTCTGTGCTGCGCACACCCCCTATATATAGCTCTGTGCTGCGCACACCCTCTATACAGCTCTGTGCTGCTCACACCCCCTCTATACGGCTCTGTGCTGCGTACACCTCCTCTATACAGCTCTGTGCTGCGCACATCCCCTCTATACAGCTCTGTGCTGCGCGCACACTCTCTATACAGCTCTGTGCTGCACACACCCTCTATACAGCTCTGCTGCGCGCACACCCTCTATACAGCTCTGTGCTGCGCGCACACCCTCTCTATACAGCTCTGTGCTGCGCACACACCCTCTATACAGGTCTGTCCTGCGCACATACCCTATATACAGCTCTGGTCTGCGCACACACTCTATATACAGCTCTGTGCTGCGCACACACCCTATTTACAGCTCTGTGTGGCTCACACCCCCTATATACATCTCTGGCTTCACACACCCCATATATACAGCTCTGTGCTGCTCACACCCCCTGTATACAGCTCTGTGCTGCGCACACCCCCTATATACAGCTGTGTGCTGCGCACACTCCCTGTATACAGCTTTGAAAAACTCGCACCCACAATATACAGCTCTGTGCGGCTCACACTCCATATATACATCTCTGGCTGCACACACCCCCCCCCCCCCTATATACAGCTCTGTGCGGCTCACACCCCCTATATACATCTCTGTGCGGCTAACACCCCCTATATACATCTCTGGCTTCACACACCCCATATATACAGCTCTGTGCTGCTCACACCCCTGTATACAGCTCTGTGCTGCGCACACCCCCTATATACAGCTGTGTGCTGCGCACACCCCCTGTGTACAGCTCTGAAAAACTCGCACCCACAATATACAGCTCTGTGCGGCTCACACCCCCTATATAGATCTCTGGCTGTACACACCCCATATATACAGCTCGGACCAAATTACCTGCAATATACTGCTCTGAACAGCTTATACCCCTTATATATAGTTCCCGTCCCATGTGTACAGCACTGAGCAGCTCTCACCACCTATATCCAGTTCCAAGTCATCCCAATCCCTTGTATACAGCGCTAAGCAGCTAATATCCTCCATGTATACCTCTGAGCAGCTCCCATCTCAGATATACGTCTCTCATACCTACATGCGCCTGAGCTGCTCTCATTCTCTATATAAAGCTGTGGGAAGCTTCCATCCCATATATACATCTTTCATCCTTTATATACATTTGCCGACTGCTTTAAAGGCAAGGTAGATGGTATCCACAAGAAGATTCCTTCTGTCCCTTTCCCCTCATCTCTGCTTCTTCCTAAACCTCCTTCCACTTTTGAGTCCTTTTCTCTTGTTATAGCGTTGGAAGTTTCTAAGCTGATCTGCCCTCACTCTACCAACATGCCCTCTCGATCCCATTCCCTCACACCTATCAGATCTTTTGCTCCTTTCTTAGACCCCACTTTCACCCACATCTTCAAGTCCTCCCAGACCTCTTCCACTTTCCCCTCTTCCTTCAAGCATGCTGTGGTCACACATTCTCAAGAAGAACCTAGAACCTAAGTGCCTCTACAAATTGCCAGAATGTCTTGTGTTCTCCCGTATGAGCGATTTCCTTAATCCCCATGCCCTCCTGGACCCTTTACAATCTGGCTTTCGAACAGCTCACTCAACAGAAGACTGTGCTTACTAGAGTAGATCTATGATCTACATCAGCGCTGTCCAATAGGAATTCAAAGCTAGCCACACTTGTGGTTGTTGTCTTTCCAGATTCGCCATGTCAGTCGCAATAGTGTTATGCTCAAAACGCCTGCTGTGTTGCGCCTCTGCCCAGGGCAGTAGACAGCTTTCCCGGGGCCCAGAACTAGAGTTTCCACTGGGCCTCCCCCCACAACCCCCTGTCTGCATCCTTGCGAGACCCCCCCTCTCTCTCACACCCGCACCTCTCCCTCCTCCGTCATCCTCTCCCCCACACCTTCACCTCTCCCTCACACCCTTACCTCTCTCCCCTTCCCCCAATACACAAACTAAGCTCCCGATCCCCAATACACATAACCCTACATCCCCAATACACATAATAAGCCCCCCACAACCCAAATACATATAACCCCCACACCCCAAATGCACATAACACCCACACCCCAAATACATATAATTAATCCCCCCAGACTTCAAATACACATAAAAACTCTACCTCTCCGGAAGTACACATAATATCCCTCCCCCCCCCCCTACACCTTAACCTGGGGGGAGGACTCCGGAGCCACACAGCAATCACGCAGGCGGAAGCCAGACCAACTTCTTGCGCGCAGGGTTGGTGCTGTAAAATAAGGCGCCGGCCAGCCGAGCGCCTCGCAGCCACTGGGCAGATGTCCCGGCTCTCCCCTTTTCGGCAGCCCTGCATGTGTCGCCATTTGCCACAACGCAGTGTCCTATTCACCACATGTGGCGAGTAGTGAACGTATTGGACACCGCTGATCTAAATGAAACAAAATTCCGAGGTCACTTTTCCCTACTAATCGATCTCTCTGCTGCATTTGATACAGTCAATCACTCTCTTCTCCTTCATATTCTAAACTCTCTTGGTATCCGCAACAAAGCTCTATCCTGATTCTCATCATACCTCTCCCATCACACGTTCTCTGTCGCTAACATGTCTTCATGTTCTATCAATCTGTCTGTTGGTGTATCTCACGGCTCTGTTCTGGGACCGCTCTTTCTCTCTCCAGCAGTGTTTCTCAACCCTTTGGTGCACACGTGGAAATTTGTTTTTGCTTTGCGGCAGACTAAATTTAAAATTGAGAACCTGAAACGCGTGGGAGAATTGTCCTGTATTGTCTTGTTTTTTAATTATGTAAACGATTAAACTTTTTTTTTATTTTTTCTACATCTGGTGAGTTGATTGGTGCTTATTTCTTTGGATCCTGCTGTTCAACCAATTTTTTCACTTACCTACATTTAAAATTGATATGTTTGTATGGATGTTTGACCTACAGCCAGGAACTGGGACCCAAATAGTCATTCAGTGCTGATACTGCCAACTGAGCAGAGGCAACGGGGTAAAGAAACTCACCCACCTGTTAATGTGACACTTGAGCTTGATGTTTTTAGGTGATTTTGTTGATATTGGGACATATACGTAATAAGCAGAGTGTTTGAGTCTTTCCTTTTTTTGCATTTTATGCTCGTACAGTAAGTGTGGAAAATCCCAACTCCCATAAATATGATGTCGAAAATTGCACCTAAACTGTCAGCTTTTTTTTGCCATTTCAGAATATTTTTTCTTAACAAAAATCCAGAACATATCCAGAGATAACGCGCCATGTTTGATTTTAAGACAGCGATCAGTTGAAATAGAAGCTAACTCTTCTTCAGATATAAAATAAAAGTCAGATAAAGTAGGCATAAACAGGTTCTTTGCCCAGTCGTATCTGTCTGTAGTCCATGATGGAAAGTAACATTGGATATTGTGCTGCAAGGTGTTCAAATGCTCAACCACGAAGGCAACAATGTCTTTTGTTAGGGGTTTGGGTATCAGAGGAAACATTTCAAGATTACCCTTTCTAACTATTTTTCCAGTTAATTATTATTTTTTTAAATGCTCGTAGCTTACCCCTAGAAGTAAGGATGTTTTCATTTTGCCCTTGTATACTGGTGTTTAAATATCTCTTTCCTTCGGATTAAAAAAAAATGTAATTTTCTTTTTTAAAGCTGCAGTTCAAGCTGCCGTTTTAAAAAATATATATATATTTTTTTCCCCATTCAATATGTGAACACTGACAGGTGATTACCTAAGCTGCAGATTGATCCATTCTCCTGTAATAAGTCGCTTGATTTAATTCAGTTCTTGCACAGCATTCTGGGCAATGTAGTCCTGGTATATGATTGACTAGGCCGTTATCAGATACAATTGGTTCACTGTTAGAGAGAGGGCAGGGCTCAAGAGCCAGAGCCTATCAGAAGGGGAAGGGGCTGTCACTTTAGAAATGCTTCCTACATTAGAAACATTAAAAAAGTCTTTAAAACATTTTTTTTTTTTAATGCTACAAGTATTTTCTCATAATACAGAACTGATTTATTAAAAAAACACGTGTAGGATATTGCTTGAACGGCTGCTTTAAGCTGATGTACACGAGCTAACACTTTCCCCCTTGATAACCACTGTACTTCTGTGTGTAAAATTAAACATTTGTTCTGTGAATCCATAGCTTTACAGAGCTGTTTAAAGAGACAGGTCTTTAGGGGCAGAAAGAGCTTCCATATGCAGAAAGCAATGGGTAGATATCATATTTGGATTTTGTTGTTTTACAAGTGAGACAAAGCCTTTGACAGATCTCAACATGGATGGAGCATCATCGGTGCAAATACCCCGCATGTCTTCCATGAAAGTTCCAAATGTTCCAAGAAGGTAGTCAAAGTATCGAAGATATCTCTTGTGTTTTTTTAGAAGTTCTCTGCAGCATCAACATTGACTTATCATTTCATTTCCGTGGATGAAGCGAACAAACGCTAACAGTTGTACTTGACCGCTAATGTCAGTGGACTCATCAACTTGCAAAGCAAAATCTGATTTGTTAAGTTCATTAGAAACATTGTCCTCTATGTTAGAGGACATTTCTATTATTCTTCGAATTGTATCATGTGAGAGTGGAATTTGGACATTTCTTTCTTCCGCTTTATCACCGAACATTGTCCTAACAACCGTATGGCATGCGGGCAAAAAAAAGTGACTCAGCTATAGTATGTGCCTTCATTTGCTGTGCTATGATTTATGCTACCGATAAGCAGTTTGCACTTTATCGGAAACTCTTTTTTTTCTTTCTAAATAGCTCTTTCGTTTTGATTGCCGTTCAACCAACCTTTTGAAATAGTTTAAATCTTTTAGCTCGCGATGTGCATGTGTAGTGGTTAAATGTCTTTTCAATTTGCTTCATTTGAAAGTTTATCATAACACACAATGGGAGAGGACAATCTTTATATCCAAACCAAAGAAAATCCCATACTCAAATAACTGTTCATATACTGGCGACGAACGTTAGAAATCTTACTTGGCTTGGTCTCGCTAAACTGAGGTTTTCATTATTACCCTCATATATTTCACTGGCGCGTTTTCTTGTAATGCATCTATCCATTTTTAGGGCAGCTACTTGAATATAACTACCTACAAATAGGTTTCATCCATTTGAGGGTTTTTTATTAAGAGTATGTACTGTAATATTGTCCAAGTGTACTGTCTCTTAGTGTTAAGTCTGGTTGTTAAAAGGACTTCTGGGATGTGTGCTACCGGGGAGGTACTAACACCTCCTCTTACCCCAGAATGCCGTCCTCAGACTTCACATTAGTAGGGAATTTGGTGTATCTCCAAATCCATGGGGTCTGCAACCTTTAAAGAAAGAACCATTTCAGAGTTATCCCCCCACACTCAATTATCCCCCACAGAATCACAAAATTATACTCCCACACTGAATTGTCCCCCCTCCCAGCCCCCCACACTCAATTATCCCCCCAAAATGATCCTCCACAGGATCACAAACTTATACCCCCCACACATAATTATCACCCCAACACTCAATTATCCATAGAATCACAGAATTATCCCACACGCATACACTTAAAGCACTTCCAGGACCTAATGAGTCCCTGGCAATCCCTGAGAGACGCTGTCGGAGCTCCATGTGGTTGAAGATGAGGGAGACAGCAGAGTAGTTCTGCAGGCAGATGTGGGCTAGTTTACTCCTTCGTGTTAAAGTACTTGTGGTGGAAGAGGGTGAGAGGCCTCTGGTCCCGTGTTGTCATGCACGTCTGGAACCAACTTCCTGCGAGAGGTTGCAGAGCGTGACTAAGCAGGGGAGGGCGAAGGTAATAGTGGAAGTTTTGACGGTCACTGAGAGGGAGTATCTGAGACGGAGACGCAGAGAGCTCGAGGAGGTGCAGGGTGAGACAACCTGATTGGGAGGATTAGTGAGATGACGAGGTTTACACAGAGAGAGATAAGTGTGTGAGGGAGGAGGCAGTGAGCAGTAAAAAAGAATAGACGGTCCGGACAGTTATAGACCCTAAGCCAGCCAGCCCCAGGGACACCAGCAGCACCCCACGGTTTCCTCCAGCCTCTGTGCCCTGCAAAGCCTCCAACGGAATGGGACCTTTTGGCTGCGACCAAAGTGCCGCCAGCATTTCACCACCACTAAATCTCACCACTGGGCAGGTCGCCGCTGTACAATTCACCGCCCAAAGTCCCGTGGTCGCCGCTCCGACGCGCCATCTTTAAATGCGGCAAATTGTACAGCGGTTACCTATCTGGCGGTGAGCTGTAGTGGCGACGGACCACCAGGGGAGCCGCAACCAAAGGTCTTAGGCTGCGTTCATAGGACTGCAGCCGTGCGGAGGCGAGCGGAGGCTGAGGGAAAGCGGGTGCTTTCCCTGGCCTTGGTCCGCGTGCCGTCGTGGGGGGGAGGGGGCTGTGACGTCACGGAGCTGGTTCTCCCTCATTAGGCGAACCGCTCATGTGACTGGACCTGCGCTCCTGTGAGCGCGAAAATCTATCTTTTGAAAAAGACCTACGCTTCCGCACGCTTGCGGACGCGTGCGCGAGCCCCTGCTAAAGCCGCTCTCTTTGCGGCTGCAGGGGCTCACTGAGAAGTGTCAGTGCGCCTCAGCACGGGTCAGTGCCTAAGCGTTGACCTTAGACGCAGCCTAAGGCCTCAGGCATGGTCAGCGCTTAGGCGCTGACCCGAGCTGAGGCGCGCTGCTGCTCGGCAGTGAGCCCCTGCAGCCGCAATGAGAGCGGCTTTAGCAGGGGCTCGCGCACGCTTCCGCAAGCGTGCGGAAGCGTGTGTCTTATGAAAATTTAAAATTTTCGCACTCGGGAGCGCAGGGCCGGTCACGTGAGCGGTTCGCCCAATGAGGGCGAACCAGCTCCGTGACGTCACTGACACGCCCCCGGATGGTGCGCTAACCAAGGCCAGGGAAAGCACCCGCTTTCCCTCAGCCTCAGCGCGCCTCTGCACGGGCTGAGTCACCATGGACTCAGCTTTAGACTGGCGTCCGAGGCCTGACCACAGGCCAGAGATCATCCCACGTCCAAAGGGATCTGCTGCCATCCCGCAAGGAGTTAACTGACCCTATACCGTAATACCTGCAAGGAATCCCCTGCTTCCACCTCTCCTGCTAGAGATCCTTTCCCTTCAACGATTACATAGATCTCTTTCTCCCCCCCACCACCAGTGATTTACTTCCTGCAGATCCTCTTCGGGTATTCATGCCACAGTGACATTTGTGTATCACTGACCCCTGCTCTTGGGGGGAAGGAACGGAGATTACCTCAGACAGCAAATCACTTCTCACCTTTAAAGAAACTTGGAGATCTCTCTTCTCCGGAGAAGCGGCATTTGCAGAGTGGAGTTGTAAGTGAAACATAACATTAGTGTTGCTCTGGGTAAGAGTTGGATGTGGCTTTATGCGATAGTTACTGTATTTTGTTCTCGTCGTGCGCATGGGCGTCCGCAGGAGGGGGCAAGGGGGGGCGCTTGCCCCCCCCTGGATCCAGGGCCGCCAACAGCTGGGGACAGAGGGCACTGGCGTGACAGGATTTAGCGCGCTCACGATGTGCAAGGAAGCGCGCGCGTCTCTGCAAAAAAAAAAACCTCCCTTGTCTCCTGATTGGCTGGCGCGTGTTGGCACGCTGCCAGGATTTTTATTTTTTTTGGCCCTCGCAAGCTCTATCTGAGCTTGCATAGCGAGGCCCGCCCTTTCCTGCATGGAGCAAGTCAGGTGAGTACTGCTCCATGCCACTCTCGCTTCCCCCTTGTCCTCCTGCTCTGATTCCCCCCCCCCCTGCTCCGGTCCCCCCTTCCTGTTCCGATTCCCCCCCTGCTCAGGTCCCCCCCCGTTCCGATTCCCCCCTGCTCAGGTCCCCCCCGTTCCGATTCCCCCCATGCTCCGGTCGTCCCCCCGTTCTGTTTCCCCCCTCCTCCGGCCACCCCGTTCCGTTTCCCCCCCCCCCTGCTCCGATTCCCTCTTTTTGCGAGTGTCTGAGTGTGTGTCTGTGTGTGTGTGTGAGTGTGTCTGAGTGTGTGTGTGTGTGAGTGAGAGTGTGTGTGTGAGAGTGTGTGTGTGTGAGATCAGTGGGGGAGGGAATGAATGTGAGTAGGGCGGATTCAGGGAGTGGGTTTGAGTCAGAGGGGGATAATTGATGGAGGGGGGAGAGTTAGGAGACAGGGGGTGTAATAGAGGAAGAGAGGGGTGAGGGGGGAGAGTGAATGAAGAAGAGAGGGGGTAAGAAAGAGATGGGGCTACACCTTGGGACTATCTGCATTAGAGTGGCACCAGACAAGGTGTGTGTGTGTGTGTGTGTGCGTGCGTGCGTGCGCGCGCGCGTGTGTGTGTGTGCGTGCGTGTGTCTGTGTGTGTCTGAGAGTGAGAGAGAGTGTCTGAGAGTGAGAGAGAGTGTCTGAGAGTGAGAGAGGGATTCTGAAGGGGAGGGAGTCTGAGGGGGGGGAGTCTGAGAGAGTCTGAGGGGGAGCAAGTCTGAGAGAGTCTGAGGGGGAGAGAGTCTGAGGGGGAGCAAGTCTGAGAGAGTCTGAGGGGGAGAGAGTCTGAGGGGGAGAGAGTCTGAGAGGGAGAGAGTCTGAAAGGGAGAGAGGCTGAGAGAGTCTGAGGGGGAGAGAGTGTCTGAGGGGGGGGGGAAGTCTGAGAGGGAGGGTCTGAGAGGGAAAGTCTGAGAGGGAGAATCTGAGTGTGTTTGTGTCTGTCTGTGAATGAATACAGACACCAACCCACAGTCAGTCAGTCACCCACCCAAGTGTCAGTCACCCACCCACCCAAGTGTCAGTCAGTCACCCAAGTGTCAGTCATACACGAGTCAGTCAGTCACCCACCCCGTCACCCCCCCCCCCCCACACCCACTCTCTCTCTCTGTCTAGTTAAAATTATGCCCCCCCCCTGAAAATATTTCTGCGGACGCCCATGGTCGTGCGTACTATCAGGCCGGCTATAGTGTGCGTGACCACGTTGCGAGGAAGTGCAACAACGTGGCAGGATTTTGAAGATACATTTTTTTATTTTCCGTGCAATGGCCGCGTCACGTGAGCATCTGAACCAATCAGCACACACCAGCCTGGTGACGTCACGGCCACACTTTCCCGTCACAAGCTCATCTGAGTCTACAGATCGCTCAGGCGACAGGCGCGCGCCCCTCCTTGCGCTCCGTCCCGCCTGCGCTTTCACTATGTCCAATGACTTAGATATCTCTATGCAGATGATACACAGATATATCTATCCACTCCAACTCTCACACCTGCAATCCAGTCCCAAGTCTCGGATTGCCTCCCGGCTATATCCACGGGGATGGTTCTCCGCCGCCTTAAATGTAATATTTCTAAAACTGAGCTCATCACTATATCTCCCTGTACCTCAGGCATCAAGATCATAGATTGTAAGCTCATCTGGGCAGGGACTGTGTTTTTAGTCATTCCTATGTGCTGTGTACCGCACACCATACTGTAATTGTGAAGCGCTTTGAGTTTTATTGGGAGAAAAGCGCTATATGAAATAAAGTTATTATTATTAAATCTGCCCTAATGTTCCCCTTTTCCATCCCAGTTAACGGTACTACACAGCTATCCTGTTGCCAAAGCACGTTGCCTTGGAGTGACATTTGATTCTTCCCTTCATATTCACGGCATGGCCAAAATGTGTCACATCTTCCTCTGTAGTATTGCCAAGATCCGCCCTTTCCTCTGTCAATCTACTGCTAAAACTCTAATGCACGCCCTTATCCTCTCCCACCTGGATTACTGTAACATATTGCTAACAGGCCGCCCTGCCTCACAACTTTCTTCCTTGCAATCTATGTAAAATTCAACTGCTAAAATAATTTCACTTTCTCCCAAAACAGTATCTGCTCATCTTCTTAAATCCCTCACCTGCTGTCTTTGTAAGTCTCCCATTTTGTATATCTTTCTTTTTGTCTGACTTTGTGACACTTATTGTATTATTGTTTTGTCTCTTTGTTAAGCACTGAGTTCACTGTGGGTGCTATATAGATAAAGATATACAGATATAACTGTGAGTAGCTCTCATCCCATATATACATCTGCTCATCCTCTACATACAGCTGTGGGTACCTTTCATTCCATATATACATCTCTCATCATTTATATACAGCTGTGGGTAGCTTTCATCCCATATATACATCTGCTCAGCCTCTACATACAGCTGTGGGTACCTTTCATTCCATATATACATCTCTCATCCTTTATATACAGCTGGGGGTACCTTTCATCCCATATATACATCTGCTCACCCTCTACATACAGCTGTGGGTACCTTTCATTCCATATATACATCTCTCATCCTCTACATACAGCTGGGTCAGCTCTCATCTCTCATCTCATTCAGTATCTAGAGTGCATCTCTCATCCATGCATGGGCTGGTTTGGGCCTTCACTATTTACTAACTTTACTTCTGCCCCAGTGACATCAAGCGGAAGCTTGAGAACAAGAAGTAACTCAATGTATTTTTCCCTGGTAAAATATTTAATAAATAGTGCATTAAAGTAGCACTCCTAGTGTTTTTTGATAGGTTTGAAGCAGGAGGTCTCTGGAGCTGAACCACGTTAATTTCGGCTCCGGAAACCCCCTGCTTCCCGAGACACTTACCTTGGAAGGGGGTGCCGGCAGCGGCAGTGTTAGTTGAGGCTAGCATAATGACGGCTTAAATGTGGGCCAATAGGAAGCTGTGACGTCATCCCTTGCGGAACCCCCTTCCAAGGTAAGTATTGCAGGAAGCAGGTGATGTCCACAGCTGACATTACCGTGGTTTAGCTCCGGAGACTCCCTGCTTCAATCCTATTTCAAACACACGTGCTGCTTTAAGTGCACTTTGCCAGTACACAAAATAATTTCCATTTGTTTTCAACCCAAAAGCATACCGTAAAACACTGAAATAACCCAGTCGTTTGATTTTAGGAATAATATTGTTTGTAACTGCAGTTGCTCACCTGCTTGGTGCCTTCGGTCTCATACCTGCCAACTCATTGATTGATGATTCAGCCAAGACACGCTTCTGTTGTTACACCCTTTATACTAATGTGGACAGAAAATCAAATGGGCATCCAAACGCAGGTCTGGATCAATATCCCACTGTCACACTAGTTGTTAGTTGCCACGTACTGCACCGACACACTTTATTCGAGCAAATACCCGGTATGTACCTGGCAGATACCTGGAATGCGCCGCTCCTCACCTCTGACAAGCCCCGTTGCATTTGCCTTCCCAGCCTGGGTTCATGCCTGGCTGATGGGCGGCTGATCTGTTAAATGATAATGATTAGGATTTAATAGGCTGCAATGCTTCGCGTGTCTACCAGATGGCATAAATTCATGAATTGTAATGCAGTATATATATATGTACTGTGCAGTATTGCAGCCAACGGGAATAAAATGCTTCAATCCCTGCCGGAAAATAACTCAATGCACTCGGGCAGAAAACAGTCACAAACCTCAATACACCCGGGTATACCCGAATTCGTGGGACTAGCCGAGCTCGAATAAAGTGTGTCGCCAGTGTACAATGTCCTGCAACTCTTCTTTCCAACATTAGTAAAGTTTAAGGCTAATTTTGATGTGTAGTTCGGCTAGACCCCTCCGAATAGTATTGCCACAGTACTGTTGTCCTTGAACAAAAGATCCCTGGATGTCTTTTCTGAACTTCCCGCAAACCTCGACCAGAATTATGAGGCCATCAAAGCTGCGTTCCTACACCAGTTAATTATTACCCCAGAGATTTACCAGCAGAAGCTCAGAGTCCTGCAGCGAGGTGCTACCACTGGCTTTTCTGAGCTGGTGAGGCGCCTGACATCTTTGTGGAAGCAGTGGGTTGGGGGACGGGAAATTGAAAGCTTTGAAGGGTCTCTGGATTTTCTAATCTACGAGACATGTCTAACCCTGGCCCAACCTGGAGTGAGGGAGTGGATCAAGGAACAAAGCCATGAGTCGGCCAAGGAGGTTGGCAAACTTGCAGATTCTTACATGGCTAATGGTACCCCAGCAGTTAACAAGGTGTCCCAGGATGGAAGTGGGGTAAACCTGGAGAAACTCCATGACCCCCTCCTGTTGCACCTACTTAGGCTTCCTTTGGGGGGGCTGTTGGCACACCGGAGCAGGGGGATACCTGTTTTGCCTGCAATAAACTGGGGCATATCAGTACTGTCTGCCCAGAAAAGAAGAAGCCTGCAACTGCCTCTGGAGGTAATTGCCTCTCTGGAGTACGCCCGGGTGCCTGTGTAGTGTCTGGTGTGCAGGAAAACAGAGGTGCCCACTTGCAGCGGTCATGGTGGGTTAGAAACTCACCCAAGGACTGAGAAACTCGGGTGCTACAGATACCCGGGTGCGGCCTGGGGTGCTAAAGCCTGAATAAATCATTCCTGAAAGGACTCTGCATTTGGGGGTGGGGGGGGGAGAGGGAAGGGGCTGCCACAATTTGCCTGTGGCAAAAGTATACTTAGATTGGGGTACTGGGCAGGGTGTGTGGGAGGTGAGAATGTCAGCAGAATAGCCGTGTGTATTAAACCTTGTCACAAGCACAAGTCATATGCTCACAGGTGTGCCATTCGTGACACTGAACATCAAGACATAGAACTTGTGCGTGCAGATTCCTGAGATTTCAAAGACGTTTATTTAAGAACGGACGTACTACATATTTTTTTTCTTTTTTGTTTCTTTTCTTTTATGTGGAGAAGATCCAGAGAGAAAGCAAGAGGAATACATTGTGGGGGCATAATATATAGAAACTATTGGATTTCTCTGATTTGTTTTTTTTTTTTTTTACCACATCACACTATACTATATAGTCCCTTTTTGTCTCTTTCTCTTCATTGTCTCTCCGGCCTTGTGCTTGTGCCAAGTAGAGCCATCATTGTAAAGAATTTCCCCATGGGCATTTGAAAATGTTCATATCGCATTTCTCACACGCCCATTTAAGACCGATGGATCTCTTTAAAAATGTTGTGACTTTTCAGAACCATAGCATATTTATCCTACGTACATAATAACACCATTGCTAATGTTTTACAAATAAACTAACAGCTTTCTATATTGTATATAAATGTCAAATGTATAGTACAACATTTATGACTAATGAAATAAAACAATATGGTAAGATAAAATGATTATATAAAAAAATGGTTCTTCATATCCTCTTGCCGCACATAGGCACAGGGGCCTCCGAGGATGTGGGTGGTCTGGACTACTGTGTGCTCTGGGAGGGTGAGAGTTGTAGATTGCATGTTTCCAATCTGTGCTGTTACACTGCTCCCATGCTGCACTATGAGGGCAGAACTGCACCACAGAAACACCTACTGCAGTGGAGGAGGTGGGGTTTCTGGAATTGATAGGAAGGAAACAGTCAGTGAAATGTGACCCAGTGAAGGCGGCAACTCCTCTTGGGGATTCCATTGTAAGAGGTATATATTTCGGAGCAGATAGTGAAAGGGAGGGATGGTGCCTACAGCTGGGCAATTTATTTTTTTGTGGATTTCGATCCGCCTTGGATCAGCCGGTTGCTTTGATCCGTGGATTTCTGTAGATCAGTCTTCAAAACAGCAATCCGCCATTTTGGATTTTTTTTCTTCCTGAGTCAAAGAACAATCTGTTCCCGGGCCGAATGTTTTACAATCCAAAATCGTTTAAGAGGAACACACACAGAGAGAGCCACCTTTCTAATTTTATTAGGGGTTGCCAGTTGTATATATATCCCCTCAAACGTCCTTCCAAATGAATTAGGGTGAGATGCCTCAGCTGAAAAAGAAGCACACGACGTACCTTGCAGGGAAATATGCTAATGGTTATGCAAAGTATATTTAAATTAATCCCATCCCACACTTTCTAAAAGGATTTCCATACCATTGAACCTGGTTCAATTGCCAGTGTCGCCTCCTTGTGAACTTGGGCAAGTCACTTTATCTCCCTGTGCCTCAGGCACCAAAAAAAACATAGATTGTAAGCTCTACGGGGCAGGGACGGTGTCTGCAAAAATGTCTCTGTAAAGCGCTACGTAAAAAACTAGCAGCGCTATACAAGAACAAACTATTATACCATATAGAATTGATAATAAGCCTAAGGCACAAACCTAATGACTGGAATCATGTCAGACACAACAGGACTAGAACCCACAGGCACTGCTTTTCTAGACCACAGCTCTAGCAGTGTGAGCAACTGTAAACCAGTTGATAGCTAGCACCACTGTCACAGCTGTGCTTCAACTTGCTTTTAATTGTGTGTCAGAAAATGTATTTTATTTAATCTCTATTTGAATATAAAGAGATAAAAAAAGGCAATCCTTTAGATGAGGTGTACGCCTAAATACTCCAAGTGGGTAAAATATCACCTTACAGATGTGTAATGACCTGGACAAAGTAACTTTTAATACATCTACAATTAAAAAGAATGAGAAAGGACCTCCTGGGAGCTACAAAATAGAGGATACATTAACATAATTCAATGTATCCATGATACAGATGCAGCCACTAGTATTAGAACACTTGTACCTGGGAAATTGTGGGAGATTCTTGGGCAGTCTCACAGTAAATGCCTCAACATTTCTGTGAGATTCTTAATGGCCCATCAGATTAAGACAGGGGGGATCCCATTCAAACTGAATGGGACTGTAGGGACCCCTGCTGTGTTAATCCGATGGGCCATTAGGAATCTCACAGGCATGTTGAGGTATTTACTGTGAGACTGCCCCAGAATTTCCAAGGTAAGAGTTCTAATACTGGTGGCTGCATCTGTATATTAACCTAACTAAGTGAGTTAAAAAGTTATACTTTTATTAAGAGACAGAATGAAGTGAATACTAAAAGAAAACACAGCGGGACCGGCGGGGACATGAGGCGGAGGCTGGAACAGGAACCGGGGGAAAGGACACAAACAGCCCCCCCTACCCTCTCCTCCCCCCTCCCCCCTTTCCCCCGAGCCAGGGCAGTTGTTCCGGGCTGGAAGGCTTGGCCGGCGCTGACAGTTGGTCCTGACCTTTGGCCGGGCCCCAGCTGTGCCGGCGCCGCCAGCTTCCTTCCCCCCTTGTAGCAGGTGCCTCGCTCCGCTATTGCTGCGGCCTACAGTGAGTGCTCTGCCCCGCGCCGGAAGTTCGACCAGCGATGTGCAGAAGAGAAGGTGATCTGAGATGCAAGAGGGGGGGAGTGGGTGTGAGATGCAAGGGGGGGGATGTGAGATGTAAGGGGGGGATGTGAGATGCAAGGGGGGGATATGAGATCCAAGGGGGGATGTGAGATGGATGTGAGATGCAAGCGGGGGGGCAGTGAGATGCAATGGGTGGGGGAGAGGGTGATGTGTGAGGTGCAGGGGGAGAGGGTGATGTGAGGTGCAGGGGGAGAGGGTGATGTGAGATGCAAGGGGGGGAGAGGCTGATGTGTGAGGTGCACAGGGGGAGAGGCTGATGTGTGAGGTGCACAGGGGGAGAGGGTGATGTGTGAGGTGCACAGGGGGAGAGGGTGATGCGTAACGTGCTGGGGGGTAGAGGGTGATGCATGAGGTGCAGGGGGGAGGGGAAGGTACAATAAATAAACTATGTTATCTCAAAAATGAATGTTGTTATTAGTTCTTATTAGGAATTTATTCAATGATTTTTTTAAAGTGGGTGTGGGGCTAGGTGGCAAGTATCTTTTTTGGTTGGGCGAGAAGCTTTTTGGGTAATTTGTCAAGCCCTGATTATTATCATCATTATTATTTGTTTTGGAGGGATTGTTTATTATTGTTTCATTATTATTATTATTAATATTATTATTATTTTGTTATGAGTTTATTCTTGTATTTATTTGCTTTTGATTTATGTTTGATTTATCTTCACTAGGATCGTTATTGCTTCTTTGATGGTTGATGTATACATTTGTTGCCATTTGTTAGTAGTATCAATGTTCCTGTGAGTTCATTGGTATATTTGTCAATTTGCACCATGCGTTTTGAATTTGGCTGCCTATTTACTGTATGGCTGCCTGATGGGTTTCTTGAGACTAGCTCCTGACGAAGCATATCACGCGAAACGCGTAGAGGGTGTTTCACCCTCCCACTGTGACATCACCACTAGTGCCTCCACTCGGCTACCGATTAGCTGTCCTGCTAGGAGCCGGCATCTTTCACCAGCTGCTGTGTTCATTTGCGGGACATTCCGTGACAGGAAGTCGGAAGACTATTAGCCAGGCACTACGTCCTGTTGTGTGTGCCGATGTTTGTTACTTGATATGAGTTTTTAATATTATGCTACTTCTCATTATAAATTATTTTTATACTTACCAGTCTCCTCGTTGCGCTCCTTCTTCTCTTCCTCTTCCTCTTCCATTGCCCTGTTGATCGCAGGAGGACTTGGGGCAGCAGGAGGCACTCTTACTCAAGTCACCTGCCATACACCTGGATTCAGCGTTTGTGATACTCTGTGTTCTTTTTGTAATATTAGGTTTATAAATCTTTAGGGCACTGTTTAATTTAAAAGTTTTGAGTTTTTAACTTATTTTGGGTTATTTATTTGTGTTTTTGTTTTACCCCAGGTAAGTGCAGTTGAGTAACCCAGCCCAGCTCACTTCCTGTGGACTTAAAATCCCAGAGCACTCTCTTTGCCCCCTCCCCTCACTGGTTCTTTAGTTTCTGTGTTTGTTTTGATTAATATGTGTTGTTTATTTTTACACAGTTATTTATTTTGGTGTGGGAAGGTTTAGATATTAATTTCTTATTGTTTTATAACCTGTGAGACAGAGAGGAGAGAGAGCAAGCAGGAGAGGAAACAAAAAAAAACAAACTAAAAACTATTTTTAAAAGCTGCTGGAATAACAGTGCACGGCAGAGAAAGGCTGTTAACCCTCTCACTGCCAGAGCTGTTGGAGAGTCACTCTGCACAGCTCTCTCTCCTACTGTAGGAGTCCCTTCTCATTCAACTTTTATTTTGTTATTATTATTTATAGGGAAGGGGAAGGGTGCTAAGAAGCCCCCGGGGCCACAGGGACGAAAAGAGACCACTGAAAAAAATCAGTCACAGCCCTGGCCTAAGCCAGGTACCTTAGCATCAAGCACCCCTCCTGCTCCTGTTGGTAGCATCCACACCCCTGTGGCCCCTTCCACATCATGGGCACAGGTGGAATCCAGTGGAAGAGCTACCAGCCCCAGCACTGTCAAAGCTGAGGCACAGCTGAGCAGGAAGCATGGGTATGGTTGGTGCTTTATGTATGGGTCCCATGGAATAGAGGCATATGTAAGGGCTGTGGCTGATATAGTGGGCCCCTCTAAAGTGGTGGAAGCCAGCCGCATGTATGGTAAAGCCATGCTGTTTTGCATACACTGGCTGCCACCCACAATATTATACAGAGGGGCACCACTATAGGGGGGACCTTTGTACCAATAGAACCCCTAGAAGGTTTGGGCACAAGGGTAATACTATTTTATGTGCCCCCCTTCATCCCAGATCCCCTTCTGCGCCCCCACCTGCAGGCCCTGGAAGACTTAAGGTCTCCCATTATTAAGATATATCTGGGCTGCAGAGAGACAGAGCACTTAAACACGTGCTCTCTTTTAAGAGGCAGGTGAAGCTGCATCTGCCTCAGGTCGCAGATACCATCGAGGGATCCTTTGGGGTTCTTTTTCAAGGGGTGCTGTACCATGTGCGCTATAACATGGAGGTGAGGTGCTTCTTGTGCATGGAGCTGGAGCATGCTCAGAAGAGCTGCGCCCAGGGGCTATCAAAGTCATCATATCACCTAGCACCTCATGTGCTTCAGCACAGAGTCCTTCACGTGCTACAGCACCCTGCCCCGCTGAGCCCATCACACTCAAAGAAAAAGGCCCCCACGGGAGCTCAAAGGAGGCTGTTGCTCCTACCATCAAGGCAGCCTCCAAACTTCCTTCTTCCTAGACACTACCATCAGTGGCTGCGGCAAGATCAATTGCTACCAATTGCTACAGCTATAGGGAAGAATGTCACCTTGACCCCCGAGGTCACTGCTGTTAATAAAGCACACCCCAGATCCATTATAAGCACCATTAGTGGTGCAGGGTTGACAGCAAGTGACCCTTCCTCTTCTGGGAGTGATATCCCCAGAAATAGGAAGCAAAAAACTAATCGGGGGATGGCTGAGGAATGGGAGGTGTTTATATATGGGACACCTCCTTCCAAAGCAAAAAAGAGGGCAAAACATAGCCTCCTCCCCAGATGGCATTGGTCCTCGAGAAGTGGGGAAATGTCTCTTTTATGCTTCTTGCTCTCCAGGTGTACATGAGGGCTAACCACAGGACGAAGTATTCTGGGAGCTTGGAGCATCTCCAAGCCCGGAAATTCATAAACCAGTGGCAAGAGTACCAGGCATCACGTGGAATTGCCTCTGTGACTGGTACAAGCAGTACTCCTGACACAAAAATAATGGCTTTGCACATCAGCACGCTCAATGTTAATGACTGTAAGGATGGGCTTTGTAGGTTCCAGGTACTCTCCTATCTATTAAAGGGAGGGTACTCTCAAATAGATTTTAAGCTCTTTGGGGCAGGGACTCCTTTTCATAAATGTCACTTATGTCTGAAAGCACTTCTTCCCATTGTATTATTTGTTATTTATATGATTATCACATGTATTACTGGTGTGAAGCGCAATGTACATGAATGCCACTATATTAATAAGGCTACATACATATATACATACATACATACATACTATGTGCGTTTCCTGCAGGAGACCCATACCACTGCAGAGGCTGAAGTTAGCTGGCACCTGGAGTGGCAGGGCAGGGTCTTCTTCAGCCACCTCACTTCATGTATACCTCGTGGCCCAGGAGATAGTTAATCTGGAGCGGGCACAAACAAGCCAAGAGGTCTATACTGCGACTTCTTCATCTCGGATCAACTGGTGCAAATGCTCAGGCCTTTTAGAGGGATCCATACAGGTAGACTCCTTACCTCCCACATTCTGCAATATTTTGTGGGAGACACATGCATCAAGTATCTGGGAGTCTACCTATCCAATGCAGAGTGCCTGGTCCAAGTGAATTGGACAGAGCTTGAGGAATGTGTCCTCGCTCATCTGGGATCGTGGAAGGGTCTTGTGAAAATGCTTTTCCTCAGGGGAAAGACTCTGGTGATCAACCAGCTGGTGGCCACTCAGCTGTGGCACCAGCTGATCACCGAGTCCGACCCCTGATTTTCCTGGGTTTGGACAGATCCAATGTGGTAATTCTCCCTCCAAATAAAGGTAAATGAGAATTTTAATCAGGTAGTGTTAGAACCTGCTAATGGTCATGACTTGATGTGACTTGCAGGCCAAAGGGTTTAACTAAATTACCCTTTTTCAAGAGAATATATAGGTATTTCACTGCGTATTTTTGGCATATTGGATGTGGCATTGGGCTTTTCTGTCTTTTGTTCTATATAAAAGAGATTGCATCCATCTTGGAGGATAATCAGAATACTCAGTGAGCAGTTGGGATGCTTCATTAGCAAGTATTTTAACTAACTGTGGGGGGCAGTGAAATGAGTCTCTATAAATCCACCTGTCCCCTTCCTCACCCCGTGCCCTTGCAAGAGGCATCAATTGGGTGGGATTTCACAGCAGGAAACATATCCAGGGGAACAGAAGATGGCTTAAATAGGAAAAAGATAATCACAGGCAGGTGTACAGGGGAAACAATGCTGATATATTTCTCAAAGTAGGTGTCAGGTATCGTAGAAACTAAATAGACAGATTTTATGAAATATACAATGGACAAGAAGCAAAAGGTGACACGCTGTAAGTGCTCATTTGCATGTCATTACCCAGAATCCCTGGCTGCAGTGGAAGCGTTGTATGCTAAGAGATAATGGGGAATGGCAGGGTTGCAAACCTGTTTGAGATATGCACATGTACCCACAAGTGGTATTTTAATTGGCTGTACACCCACAGAGGGGTTTTGTCGTTTTTTTTTACTCAACATAACTTATTTTTGTCAGGAACTAGTGAGCCTGCTTTATTTAATTATTTTTTTTTTTTTAAAGCATTTTGGGAAATAGTTTTAAAAAAATTGCAAGTGTAGTCCAACATTTACTTTTTTTTTTTTTTTTTAACTCACACAAGTTCGGAAATATAAAAATAAAAATTGTTGCCGCAAATTATAATTTTGCCAGAAAACTAGTCTATTAAACTATCTCTACCTACAATATCTCGGGCCGCGTGGATTTACTGTTGGGAGATCATATCAAACAAATCTGGTACTGGAATCTGTCCGAGTTCTTTCAAGACTTTGTCTGCTCCCTACTTTAAAAATGCTTGCAACTGCAACCTGTAATGTTAAATAAAAAGAAATAAAATCCTAAATGACTTTCGTGACCGTGTGACAAAGGTGGGGGTCATGGAGCAGTAAATGAGACTTCACTTGCGGCCCCCGACCCTTCTCCAATGCAGACGGAGCAATGTTGCTGGTGTGATTCGTAGCTTCTTCCTGCTCCCTCAGGTGCCTAATTCCCATGCTAACCACTGGTTCCCAGTGTAGGGAGGTGAGTGGGACACTATTCATCACCGGTCCAGCATTAAAAAGTGGACTGGAGGGAGTGGGTCAAGCTTCTACCCGCGGCTGCAGCCTCCCTTCTGCCTGTGCACCATACTGTATATGTACGGCTAATATGCAGCCCTATTGTGTGTTGTTACAAAATAAAATGCTGCACTTTGATCACTCATGAAAGACCAACTCAAAAGCATTCACTTTCCGTGCATCATTGAAGACGTCAATGTGGTTATATTATTTTGGAACAGGAAAGATTGACAGTATGTCAGCAAAATACTTTTAGGTCAAATAATCATCTCAGAAGCTGAGTACTGTTGTATATGTCTGCAAATGTATGTTCCCATAGCAACCACCAGAAATACTGTACATACTTAATACAAAGGAAAACAAAACACAAAAGGTTGTTCTTCCGCAGCCTGTTATTCAGGACATACAGTACATTCCCAGTGCAGATTTCTTTTGAAATTTGCAAGGTTTTCAAGGAATGGTAAACGCTAGGGAATTGTGGGCTCTTTTCAATTCAATAAGAGATTGCGTCTTACTGTACATTATATCAGGTGAGTTTACCAATCTGTGAACAATGGGAAAAATCATATTAATAATGCTTTCATATTAATAATTTTTTTTACTTTAGCTGTAATCTTGCTGATCAATCGATCATCATTTAGTTACTCAGCCCTTCCTGTGGGACCCCCCCCCCCCACAGCCCATGTTTTAGGGATAACCAGCGTATCACGCATTCTCATATAAAATAACTGCAAGCGTGTGTGCTTGGCAATTCATTCATCATTTCTAAAATCTAATCTACCAGGGGTGTGCTGAGGAATGGGGAACACTGATCCACAACACACGCAAAAGAAATCCACACCGATTGATGATAAACTGCAGTTATTTGGGCCACTGCGAAGTCACCTTCCCATAATCAGGAAGATTTCAGATCCTTTCATTTAAATGGAGAATTAAATCTTCCCGAGCAAAGGTAATATAATCATGTCTGTACAGCACATTGAATGAGGGGAGGGGGGGGGGGGTTAATTTTTAATACTGGCTTGTGCAGATTCTCTGGACAATGATCTTGAGCACTCCAAAAACAGAAAAGATATTCAAAATCACTTATCTGACCATCTTACGGGTCCCTGCTGTGGTCCATAAAATATAGGAGAGACAGGCACAACACAGACTTCCAAAGTAAAGATTTATTTTTATTGTGCCATGGTACAATAAATATATATATATTTTTTACTTTAGAAGTCCATTGTGTCCATCACGCTCGACCTGCTCTTAACTACACTATAAAAAGCCAGTGGATGGGTTAGTCTGTACAGAATTCAAACGTCAAATTGCTGATGGCTTCGTGTTAACACCCGTTGGACATGCATTTACTGCTTTTTCTGTACAGTCACCTTTGGCCTCTTCCTGCTGCTGGAGAGGCCAGTGAGATGTTGCTTTGTCATGTCTTTCTGGCACCTTTGGAACTGAAGTGGTTAAACCACCAAATTACATTAAATGTGTTTTTTAATATAACAGTTTATTGAAGGTGTTTTATGGACGGGGTAGGGAGTACAGAAAATAAAAGGGGCAAAGAGGGTGAAGGAAGGGGAAAGTGGGGAGGATAGTGGTGATACATCATACGAGGAATCCCAAACCTTCAGTGAGTGTATTATTACGGTGTGTGGGGTGGTTGGATGGGGTCTAACAGTTAGGTACTTACAGCAGGGCTGCCAGGTCATTGTTATTGGCTTCTGTTTTGTCCACCCATGGTTTAATACCCTCACGGAGAGACCAGTAATTAGGGGACTTAGCCTTGCAGCTTCATAATAGCTCTGGAGATCAGGAAGGGGTAGTCCCAGTGGCGGAACTACCATAGGTGCAGATGGTTCAGCTGCACCATGGCCCGTCTGTTGGGGGCCCATTTGCCCTACTACCACCAAACCGGAAGTCCGTCCCACTTTTTGTTCAGGGCCTCCTCTCCATCTTCCTTCTCCAAGGGCTCTAACTGTGTAGTGGCGCGTGTGGGACCTTACAAGGCGGCGGTGGAGGGAGCCCATCCAGGCAGTCCTAACACGGAAGTTAGACCCCACAGGAAGTCAGACCCAACTTCCGCAATCACCATCTGGGTGGGCTACCGCCGCCAGGTAAGGGCCCGCTGCACAGGTTGGGCCCCATTGGAAGGGAGGGGGAAGCTTTTTTTCCCTCCTGTACCAGGGTCCACCGATGAGTAGGTTTACCCCTGGCTAATCCTCAAGAGAAGGTTGATCTGATCATGGTGCATCTCCTAATTCTCAGCTTCCACCCATTCCAAATAAAAGTTTGCTATTGCTTTTTTCCAATTATTTTACATGGGAATGAGATACTGACACCGGAAGTACCTGCAATAGCTATAAGATGTGGGGGAGGAGGTTCATTTTAATAGAAACTAGGCCTCCGACCTCGTGTTATTTATTTTTAAATTAGAGTGTGTCCCAAATTCATCTATCTCCCTAACAGCTCAAACAGGGAGTTCAAATAAAAAAAACTTTTTTTTTAATATAAATAAAATCATATAACTAAACAATATAATAATAAAGTGACAGCTTCCCATTACCGATTATAAGACTGTTATAAACCATATTTACTTTTTATATAGATACTAATGACATGTACGCATATCTGTTGGGAGAAAAAGAACATTTCGCTGAAGCATTCGCCAGAAACATGTCTAATAAGTACATCATTCAAAAACAAATTTCAGGGATGAAGACTCAACAATTCATCTTACTTATATACACCACTGTATAAATACACATTTTGTATTCTCTTTTTTTTTTTTAAAGGATAGATGCATCAACTTAATGCAGTGACTATAATAAGGATTGTAAAGTTATTCATTACTTCTGCCAAAGTGTTATGCATTCATTCAAATACATATACACAATGCTTTGTGCTTGCAGTGGTTCACAATGTGTAATATAATGTATGCTGCCAACAAGTTTGATCTGGATTATAAGAGAGTAGGCAATATTTTATTCTGCACGGTATATTATGCGATAATGTGCATTTTATTACCAAATAAATAATACATTGCATTATATTTTCAAGTCAAACAAATTATCTACAAAATGTATTCATTCGGCTGCTACAGTATATGTTTATGATGTTATTATAAATACAGAGAAAAGAGGTCATTTGTTTTGTTTTGTTGTAACTCCAAATACCTGGCTTCCACAGCAAACATTCTACCATTAGTTATACAAACAGTATATGCATGAAGGTGCCGTACAGAGTGCTAGAAATCTATGCAGCGTCCTTTTCTCTCCCAGTCCCCGTAGCGAGTAGGTTCAGGTCCTCGGGGCCCACCTTTCTCCTTAGTAACGGGATTGATGTCACCAGGGAATCCTACAAAGAAAAAACATATAAAGGGAGGTGTATAAAACAGGAGTCTCAATGCCTCTGGGCTTCTCACATCGGAACAAGTCGTGCTCTAAGTAAAGGCGCCCAGAGCTTTTTGTCCTGGGCGGGGGTCAGAGAGGAGGATATGAGCAAAACAAAATTGTCTATCTGCTTCAATAAAAACGAGTGGTTTAAGATGCTGGTTTAAAGGAGCAATCCCACTTTGCACCCCCCACCCTCTCTTTTTATATGTGGGAAGCAGGGGGCCTCCAGGTTTCTTTCAGCTCTGGGGACCCCCTGCTTCCAGAGATACATGCTGAAAAGCTGCTGCCGGTGCTACGTGGAAGTTTAAAGCCGGTGTCACTCGGGCCAAAAAGGTAGCCGAAATGGATGATGTTATGACTTCCTGTTGGCCCACATGATATGGGAGATATAAACCTCCATTCTGTTTACTCTGGAGGGGGCTGCATCAGCTGCACTTTCCCTGTTAAGTATCCCAGGAGCCAGGGGGCCCCTGAAGCTGAAATTAACGCAGATCAGCTCCGGAGACCCCCTCCCCCGATTCCCATCTATGTAAAAACAGCAGCCGAAACTGCTCCTTTAAGTCTTAGGCCTCGTCCAGGGTGAAGCGAAGAGCGGAGCGAGCGGGCTGGCGCTCAGGAGCAGTGACATCACCTGCATGTAAGCAGGAGACCAATCTTGTCCTGCTAGAAGAAATTTGCAAGCGACAGGGTGGGGGGGGGGGGGGGCGTGTATTGCAGCAACACACACACACATATATATATATACATACATACACATATATATACATACATATACATATATATATATATATATCCATATATATAAATATATATCCCCTCTCTCCCCCTCCCCTCTCTTTCTCTTCGCCTGCTCTCTCCCCCCCTCCCCCTCCGCCCCCCCATTGCTCTCTCCCCCTCCCCCCGCGCTCTCTCCCTCCCCCACCCTCCCCCCCTTCCCTCCCCTCTACCCCCTTCCCTCCCCTCCACCCCCTTCCCTCCCCTCCACCCCCTTCCCTCCCCTCCACCCCCTTCCCTCCCCTCTACCCCCTTCCCTCCCCTCTACCCCCTGCTTTCTCTCCCCCCCTTCCCCACCACTCCGTCTGCCCCCCCCTTCCCCACCACTCCGTTTGCCCCCCTTTCCCCACCACTCCGTTTGCCCCCCCTTCCCCACCACTCCGTTTGCCCCCCCTTCCCCACCACTCCGTTTGCCCCCCCTTCCCCACCACTCCGTTTGCCCCCCCTTCCCCACCACTCCGTTTGCCCCCCCTTCCCCACCACTCCGTTTGCCCCCCCTTCCCCACCACTCCGTTTGCCCCCCCTTCCCCACCACTCCGTTTGCCCCCCCTTCCCCACCACTCCGTTTGCCCCACCACCACTTCGTTTTATCCCCCCCCCCGTTCACATCTCTCAGTTTTCCGTTTCGTGTCCCCCCCCGTGTCAAGAGGACAGCAACCAATGCAAGCTCCCAATGCTTGTATTGCATTGGTTTTGCCTTGCTGTCCTCTGATTGGGTAAGTTTGGTCATGTGATCTGAAATCGGAGCTACAGATTCAAAATTTTGAAACTCTTGAATCTGAGCTTCGACTGCAGCTCACAGGCACGGGCAGAGGGGGGCGATCACGCAGGCCACACACATTGTCTCAATGTGTCTCATCGCGGCCAGCGTGAGCGCCCGCACCAGCTCAGCGCCACCCTGGACGCAGCCTTAGGTAACAACACTATGAATGTATAGATATAACATCGGTATTACATGTTTACTCAAATAGAGAGCAAGCATAGAAAGGAAGGGGAAAAGTCCAAGATCCCCCTCAGGAGGAGGAGAAGCAGCAGATCTCCTACACTATTAATCTCTAAGAGCGGAGGTCCATGGCTCCATCATTGGATATTAAAGCTCTCAGGCAAACAGTTTGCATTTCCCCTGTATCACTAGCTGCAAGACCAGTGCGACTCAAAATGTCAGAGTTAAGCATCACAGGAAAGTGAAATCAGATTTTTAAAAAGTACTATATTCAGTATTTGTATCTGAACCTAATGATTTCCACTTTGATGTAGCCTCTGCCAAGTAATAACACAGTGTGGAAGTGAGTGGGATGAATGTCTTTGTTGTATACTCATTTTCAGGGGTGACCCTAGTAAAACATGATGCAGATGCTGCCAAATACAGTTGTGCTGGGTTCCTGAAGTGGCAGCTATCTAGGTTTGGGGTCTCCATGCAGATGGTGTAGGCCGTGCTTGGATGGAATACAATCCTGTGCATTATTCACCTGGTGTTCAAAATGATTAAGTATAGGCTAACATTCAGAAATGGAAATGTCGTGCACCCAAATTCCCCTATTCAATATGATGTACGTCTTCCTTGTGCTGGAGAAGAGGAGTCTGATTTACTTGGGTGAAGCTGAACTTTTCTTCAACATGCGAAAGATGGATTCGCGGCAAATGAATAGGTGCCATGCAGAGTGGCAGAAACCGGTTATTATATATTCATTATCATCATCATCATCATCATCATCATCATCATCATCAAGGGGAAAGTGTAAAAACTGGTCAGCTTAAAGCGAACAAAAGACCAGGAGTCATCTCTGCTTATTGAAGCTAATAATATAAGCCAAATATTTTCCAAGTCAAGGGATCATAGTCCTGTTAAAATTCAAAGTTTTCCCTGCATACATTTTAACATACAAATGCAGGACAAAGAAAAGATATCAGAAAAATACAAGAAAGAAGAAAGCATTTCTGGTGAAAAAGCAAGGTTGGTGGAATGGATTTGTGATTGAAAAAGAGAAGACAAATATGTAAACAAAATAACATAAAATCAATCGTTTAATTAATAACATTATATCTGCTTACTTTTCAGTGGATCGCTCTCAACATTGGACTGTTCCGTTTCATCCAAACGTCCTTGGGGTGTCTTGGGTTTCTTTAGAGGTTGCTTTATGGAGCCAGGATTTTGTTCGGAACTATTGCTAACGGTCCTCATAGAGTTCCAAACCCCAGTGCACACTTAACATAAAATACAGTGTGTTAATCTGAGAACTTCAAACATTATAAATCACAGAACACAATAGCAATTTATTCAACATTTCAAGTGTTCATTGGGTTACAGCAGCCAACAGAACAAAATAACAAAGAACAGTAACAGTTACTTGATCCTGCACTGAACTTAGCAATAGCTCCTCGAAAATGGGACACATGGTAGTGGTTGGGAAGCTAAAACCAACAGCAGGAGACACCATATCCCAAACCTAAAACACAATTTATGAAAGTACTATACTGTTAAATATCATTAGACTATACGGAGTGCGGCTGGGTGAGACCAATACATACAAAAGCAGTGATGCCGTACCAAAGCATATCATGATACACACACACAGTCTCTGTAAGGGAGCCGGCTCTTGCACTGATGCTTCCTCTCCCTTCTGTCAGCCGGAAGTTGATGGCAGAAGCAGGGAAAGGAAGGATAGCAGTGACCAGGTGGCTGCTGTTGCTGAGCATGGGAGCCGCCGGGTCACTTATATGTGGGAGTGCCGCCGTGCTGCTGGGTCTGGGACAGCCGGGGGAATTGTCCCAGCTCTCCCCCCTGGCAGCCGCGGAACCCGAGGGGGGCTTGCGAAACCCTGGTCAAAAATCACTGCTCTACAGAGACCATCTGTTACCTGTCTTTTCCTCTAATTCACCTCAGGACTTTGCTGACTATTTCAAGGTTTATTCTATTCAGCAAGACATCCCCTCTGTATCCGCCTCAGATTCTACACCTCTTCGTAAGGCTGAGTCCATAGACACTAAGCCCGTGCGGAGGCACACGGAGGCTGAGGGAAAGCGGGTGCTTTCCCTGGTCTTACTATGCGTGTCTATTTATTTATTTATAAAATATTTTACCAGGAAGTAATACATTGAGAGTTACATCTCGTTTTCAAGTTACCTCTCGTTTTCTATGGGCGGGCCAGTGACGTCACGGAGCTGGTTCGCCCTCATTGGGCGAACCGGTCACGTGACAGGCCCTGCGCGCGTAATCTAAAATGTGAGTGCCGGCTATGCTTCTGCACGCCTGCGGAAGCGCGCGCGAGCCCCTGCTAAAGCCGCTCTCATTGCGGCTGCAGGGGCTCACTGACACCTGTGAGCGCAGGTCATCGGCTAAGCGCTGACCATGCCCGCGGCCTAACTCTCCTCCTGTCTTCCTCGACTCCTTTTTCTCTGTCACAGAGGACGTGTTGCTGCTGATCTCCTATTCTCCTACTACCACTTGCCCTCTTTTCCCCATTCCCTACCATATCCACAAACCTATTGCTCCTACTCTAATCCCTACACTTGCACATATTTTCAACTCCTCCCTCTACTCTGGTACCTTTCTCACCTGCTTTAAGCACGCAAGAGTTATACCCTTAGTGCTGGGTCCCGCTGCGCCCGGTGGTGCGGGCGGCCGCGTGAGCGCAACTCACTATTGCTGTTCAGCCTCACGATCCGGTCCCAGTCCCTCCTCACTACCAACTGACTACGTACTGTGACACATGGTGCGTCACATGGTACGCGAGTCAGCCAATGGGGAGGAGGGGAGGGAAGGAGCTAGATGGGAGGCGCCTTGGGCGGGGAGAAGGGAAGGAGCTGCAGGTTAAAGTGTGTGTGTGTGTGTGTGTGTGTGTGTGTGTGTGTGTGTGTGTGTGTGTGTATGTATGTATGTGTGTGGGGGGTGGACGGCACCACGTTCAGATCCCGCCCCCCTCCCTCCCACTCCCGCCCCCCTCCCTCCCACTCCCGCCCCCCTCCCTCCCTCCCACTCCCGCCCCGGCTCCCTACAGAACGCATATTGCGGTCTGTGTCTGTCAGCGCCCCGCCTGTCTGCAGTGCGGGCGCGCTGACTAAGGCTAAGGCCCCGCTCCCTAACTCAAAAGCAGAAAGATTGACTCTACCCGTCTCCCTCCTGCCTTTTGCCTCTAAACACCTTGAACACCTTGTATTCTCTCAACACCTATTCTATCCTAGACCTTCTACAATCTGGCTTCTGCACTGCTCACTACACTGAAACAGCCCTCACCAAAATAACTAATGACCTCCATGCTGCAAAATGCAAAGGTCATGGCTGATACTATACATCTCAGATGCTCTGAACCCTTGCAGACGCACTTACCATAACACCATCCTACTGTCTCTATAAATTCTCCCAAATTATCACTTAGATTGTAAACTCTTTGGGACGGGGACTACCTTTCCTTATGTTACTTTTGTGTCTGAAGTGCTTATTCCTACTATGTGTCACGTGAACTTCTGCTGTGAAGGGCTATGTACATAAATGATGCTTGAATACAAAACTAACTAAAAAAAACTCTACCAGCGCTTGATCCAAGTGATAGACTAATTGGTGTGATAACAACAATTGTGTGATTACAATGTGATTACATATGCAGCCAAGGGGGCAATAAACAATGGTTGTTCAAATCCAATACCAAACAAATACAAATACAAAAAATGTCCCCGGCGCAAAGTGTGGTGATGATAATTACAGTACCATATCGAAAGACAGTCCTGTTTGAAAAGTCAGTCCTGGTAGTAGAATGAAACTACTACTGACTTTTCAAACAGGACTTTCTTTCGATATTGTATTTGTACATAAATGATGCTATATAAATAAAGACACACATACATACAGTACAGAGTGAACTGGCAGGCCTGCCCAACATGTTTTTAGCCTCAGTGGTTACAGATTATGGTCTTTATGATTGTAGTATTCATCCAGATGCCTCTAAGTACCAAGATCATATAGTTGTAATTAATGTAAATGTAAGTTGGGTTAAATGCTTGCTCATCCAATATACATTATGAATAGCAGCGTGTATTTACAACTAATTGATAAAACTTCTAAAGTGGTTTCTCATTACTGAAAAAGCATGGTTTTCAAGTGTTCTTGCAGACCCCATTGAAGATAGGACGATTTCAGGCCTAAATAAAGATGCTATACGGTCTATATACATATATTCAGCATGTAACTAGTTACAATAAGTTATTTAGTATTAAGTTAGAAATTATATTGGGAAATGATTAGCTGCCTCTGCAAAGATAAAAGAAGATAAATCAGTCTGAAGACCGGCAGGGGTAGAAATGCTTTGTGATTTAAGAAACTTGGTATGTTTAATGTCTGCTGAGTTGAATAGTATATGGTCTTGAGTTTGGAATCAAAGGTTAATTAAATGGTTAGTAAAACACAATACAATAGAGATGGGTCTTAAAAGCTTAGGAACAAAGGATTAACTATAGTTACTTAGTGACAGAAGAAGGAGGTTCTTCTAAATCAAAGTCAATGAGGGAATATTGGTTTAAACATTGATGATTGACTAAGAACATGTTGAGCTTACAGTGAGAAAAACAAGGGATTGCTATGTTGAGGAAATGTATAAAGAATGCATTTGGATTTATAGAATTCAGAATCATTTAAAACCAAGCTTTAGAACAAGCTAAGGATTCTCCACTCTATAACTAAATTATATATGCCTTAATGATGCAATTGACTGAAATGATGCAGAAGATATTTTCTATTATCTCTTAATAAACTGAAAAAAGTACGGGACTGTGGAATATTTTACATATATTGAAAGGTGGGACATTTATTTGCACCCATCTCATGAGCAAATGTTGACCCATCCGTAGGCAGCAAAGTTTGTTACTTCCTTTTAACCCAAACGCGTGACCCTTCCTATTGCAGGCTCTATTGTCCATACAATCCATCTAGCAAATAGCAAACAATCTACACAAACGTAAATTGTAAGAAATTCTCATTTCTCTGTCGCCGTTTCTGCCGGACATGTTTAACAATATTTTAGATGGGGGATGCTTCCCTGAGTCTATCCTGTAAACTAGGATAATATTAATACATAAAGAGGGCAAAGACCCCCCCCCCCCCCCGATGCAAGAGCTATAGAACCTCACTATTTTATTGAATGCCTTCCTGCCCGGGCTGATCAGCCCTGATCAGGTGGATTTTGTCCCGGGTAATCAGAGAGCAGATAATAAAAGGAGGGTAATCAGCTTAATACATATAGCGAAAAGCTCCAATGTCCCGTCGATGCTACTCTCCTTGGAATGCAGAGAAAGCCTTTGACCGAGTTAATTGGGCATACATGTTTGAGGCCATAAAATCGTTTGGGTAAAAGGCACATTTCTGAGAGTTATTGCCTCTCTCTAGAAGCATCCCATGGCCAAGGATAAGTATTTAAATGTTCCTGCTAATATATTAATTTAAAAAATGGCACCCGGCAAGGGTGCCCGCTTTGTCCATTACTCTTTGCTTTAGCAAATCAAACCATTGGCATCCCACATCAGGTTATACAGGGAGATAAAAGATATCCAGTTCCCTTAAAAAAAAGAGTAAAAACTTTCAGTCTTTGCTGATGACATTCTGCTTACGATGGCCAACCCACTAACCTCCCTACCTAATCTACTCAATTAATTAGATATTTTTCTAAGCATTTTCGGGTTTAAAATTAATAAAAAGACAAAACCAGAAGCATTAAACATTAACATTCCACAGGCCCAAGTCAAACTAATAGCCTTACATTTTATTTTTAATTGAAAATCTGAAGCCCTCAAATACCTGGGGGTATTTCTGACAATAGCCTCAGATTCAATGTACACTGCAAACTACACAGCTTTTATAAAAAAAACATGAAAAAGGATGTAGAAGAGTGGTCCATGTGTCATACTTGAAAAAAAATCCTAGGATTGAAGTGGTGCACAGCAAGTAGAGTAGGGGACCAGCAGTGTAAGGGTTAAAAATATTTTATTAGAGTGACATGGTAACGAGGACAAACACTCTGACGCGTTTCGGACAAAATGTCCTTTATCAAAGAGATGATTCGCGTCATCTCCCCTCCACAGTCTTATAGGGAATCCCCCGCCCACCCGCGTCACAACGCTGCGTCATTTTGGCGCGAAAATCGCCAAGATTCAATATCATTGGTCTAGTTACGAACCAATTGGAAGGCTCTGTTCTGTGGATGTGCTCCGAGCGAGAGGGGAGTGACGCGTCGACCTTGCAGTCTCGCAAGCCACCCCCCTGCTCACACGAGCGCACAACACTACATAATGACCATAAAGACAATCCCGTTTAGGAACACTGGCATTGAAACTAATTCTATAAGCTTACTTCATAGTACAATACCTAACAAGCGTAGCAACGCGGATCAGAGATGGGGGTGGTAGGGGAAAGGGAAAGGAGAAAATCAAAAAGACTATTAGGGGGATAATGGCCAAACATAGAAAAACTTGTACAAAACAATTATTAAAAAGAAATACGTTAAAAACAGATAACAATAGATCTGCGAACCATAAACTGGGATGGAGGTGATATAGAAGTGGACAATGCAAAGATCAAATGTGCAGTGTTTCAAAGGACAATATATCTATCATATCAGATGTATATATAAATAAATAAATTACAGAGTACATACTGTTTCATATTTTTTTCTCATTTGTCCACGTATCATATCATGGATAGGCAAGGTCAATTCCATACAGATGAATCTACTACCAAGGATTTTATATCGATTTCACACACTCCCCATCAAATTTAAAGATATTCAGGGTCTCCAAAAGCAGATATCGAATTTTATTTGGAATAACAAGAAACCAAAGGTTAGTAGTAGACAAGAATATCAACCAGTAACTAGCAGTGGTTTGGCTTTGCCACATTTAGTATCCTACAATAAAAGCAGCCCACCTATGCCAACTTATACACTCGCATGCCTCAGATAATATTAAAAGATCGGAGAAGATTGAAGCGGCTACAGTTAGCCCATGTATGCTGGACACAATATTATGGTTACTTAAACAACTTGGATGGTCACTGGGATTTCCTCAGTCCGTTAGCCACTCCCTACGATTATGGGATTCCAACAAGCTGAAGGATGGCCTATCTAATGCAAACTCGGTAATAGCTCAGCTTATCTCCAGGCCTGTCTGTCCGGGACTTTTGGGCATGGACCTCGGCAAGGATTTCCAGGGTGGTGTATGTCTGGACAGACAAGAAGGTTAAAACATTTGATTCACTCACAAGAACTTGGGTTACCAAATACGGAACTATTTATATTTGATCAGATTAGGGGATTTGTGAATTCAAAGGCTCCATTTGTCAGACTCGCCTCCTTTGAAAGTCTATGCCACAGCAGAAACGACCGCAGAGAACTAAATTCTTCATTGTACAGAATGATTTTGATCCCTGTGAAATACAAATTTATGATGTACAAGGTTTGGGACGATATATTCGAGGGAACAGCAAAAAGCTCCATTGTGTCACAATAAAAGAGACTGCAGTTAAGGTCGCGCGTATAGCGACAGCGACGGCGCCCAAAAACAAATACATTGCCGCTGCCGTGTGCGGTTATAGTAAGCGCGACGGCGGCAATGTGACGGAGCAACGCTGACTTTGGTAGCCGGAAATATTAGATTTTTCAAGGGCTTTCGCCTCATGTGACTGCCCCTGAACAAATCAAATGCCAGGAACCTCGCGGCGCCGCAAAGCGCCGCTAGCAGCGACGGGTTACGTCACCCATCCCCGGTCGCGGGCACTATACGCGCAGCCTAAGATGCTCCACTAATGGTATCTCACCTCTGTCAAACTATTCAAGTATTATCAAAATTCTTCTTGATTGTGCACACGAGGCTGTGACCAACTAGGGTCTTTCCTACTCATGTGGTAGTAGTGCCCAGTGATCTCTGAAGCAGGGGTGCACAAACCCCCAGGGGGGGCGCGCAGATTACAGAGGCCCCGCGCTCTTCCCGAAGGCACTTAAATTAAGTGCCGGGGGAGCTGCAGGGCCTCTGTAAACCTTTACTTACCTTGGCTCCACACGCGTCCGCATGGTCATGTTGCTATGGCAACGTGACATGATGCCAGAGCCGACGCTGGAGCCAAGGTAAGTGGGGGTGAGGGAACCGCCGGCAGGGGGGCGCAGGGAAAAAAGTTTGTGCCCCCCTGCTCTAGACCAGGGGTGCTCAACCCCAGTCGTCAAGCCCTCCCAACAGGTCAAGTTTTCAGGATATCCCGGCTTCAGCACAGGTGGCTCAATCAGTCGCCGCATCAGCACAGGTGGATATCCTGAAAACCTGACCTGGTGGGAGGGCTTGAGGACTGGAGTTGAGCACCCCTGGTCTAGACTATCGGTAGCCCGTCATGCTCTACTACAAGATATTATTGACTCTTATTTCCCTCTAGATCCCTGGGTAGCACTTCTATGTAAACGGTTAGATCATTTTAATAGATCCGAGGATCAACCGTATACCGTATGTATATAAGGCAGATAGGTGCGAGACAGCTATGGCCAGGAAGAAACTCAATGGTCCATCAGTTGAGCAAGTTTAAATCTGGTATATGGAGGGTCTTTCTCATGGAAAAGCTGAACAGTATTCAATCTGACTCTTTCTCCAAATTACTAGAGAGTTTGGGAGCCTTGGATAACAGCCGTAGGCAACGATAATGTTCCAAAGGAGGATATTACAGGTGTGATTTGATATTTTCCTTCAAATAAGTGTGGCCAATAAACGTTAAGAGTTCGACCTCTACGTAATAAGTTATGATTATCTATGACCTGTGTAAATATAACCAATAATGTATGCAGATACTGTAAATGCATTTTTCTCTTTTCCCCCCTATGTTAAACAAAAACTGCTACTGTATAATAAAAAAAGATACACATTTTTTTTTTAAATTATTATTTCTCCACAAAGATTACAGGAGAAATACTTACTGGGGTGATGTGAGGCCCTCTACATTATTTTGATACAGAACACTTTTAGTTCTGCAATGGTCTAAATATAGTATACAGGAAACAGAACCAGAACAGAGGTTTTGCACTGATAAAAGACGTGGTTTGCTTAGGACAAAAATTAACTAATGACAGTGGCGTGTTTAGTAAGTTTAATGTAACTGACTGACATAATACATTTTTTTTTCAAATGTACTTTAAAATCATGTTTAAACTTTTAACATTTCCAACGCAAACAAATGCGTCAGAGGGGTTTTATAATGTTTAACGTCTTTTGGTTATACGTTTGTTTGCCAGTCATCTAAATTGTTAGCTTAGCTTTGTTCCTTTGTTTGCAAAGTAATGACGGTGCTATCAATGATCAAACAGATAAACATAAGTAGTTCACCTGCTTGAAGCTAGAGTTCCCAAGAAGAAGTAATTTGTATTTATTTTACACAAAATAGAAATAAGTAAGACAATTTACTTTAAGGCCGATTGAATCTTTCTAAGGAAACAATTACACTGATAATTTGGTAAAAAAAAAAATGTTTTTGCCCCACTATTGTAAGCTGAGCCAGCCTAAGGAGTCTTCAGTGAATGGGGTCACGAAAACAATAAATACAAGGGAGGCCAATGCAGAAAATGAGAACCGACTATATACAGTACAGTACAATGGCGTGAAAAAGTTTGTGAGCCCCAATGATAATTACAGAAATGTCATCGTTTTTTCATGATAACCTTCTTGAATCAAAACCAGTCTTTTCTTAAATATCCAATAGGGTTTATATTAACCAATTTCATGTCTTTTCAAACAAAATGATGTATGAATTAGACCGACAATGAGTAATTAAGAGTCAGGGTATTAGCAAAAGTAAGTGTACCTCTTGTTTTATCAGCTAAATTAAAGTGGATAATTAGAATCAGGTGTTTAAATAATTAGGTAGATCTTCAGGTGTGTGTTTGGGAGGCACCACCCTATATAAAGATCAGAAACTTTGTGAGTTTGCTCTTCACCATACAGGTGTGTGGAAATACATCATGCCACCATCAAAAGTAATCACTGAGGACCTCAGAGAAGCAGTTATTAATGCTCATCAGTCTAGAAAGGGTTACACAACAATTTGTAAGGATGTGGGGCTCCACCAATCCACTGCCAGACAGACTACAAATGGACCACGGTGACTCTACCAAGGAGTGGTTGTCCTACCAAAATCTCTAAGAATAAACCGGCAAATCATCCAGGAAGTCACAAAGAACCCCAGAGTAACATCCAAGGCTCTGCATGCCACTCTCGCCCTGGCAAAGTGAGTGTTCATGACTCAACTATCAGAAGAAGATTGAACAAGAAAGGTGTTCATGGAAGGATAGCCATGGGGGGAACCACTGCTTTCCAAAAAGAACATTGCTGCCCACCTGAAGTTTGCCACTCCCTTGTTCTGTCACTAAGTAACTATAGAATGAACTGTGTTCCTAATAGCACATAGATGGTCCACAATACTTCTGGAACAATGTTCTCTGCCCAGACGAGTCAAATTTAGAACTTTTTGGCCTCAATGAGAAACATTATGTTTGGCGAAAACCAAATACTGCGTTCGAAAAGAAGAACGGCATCCCAACCATCAAGCATGGTGGTGGAAGTGTGATGGTTTGTGGCTGCCTTGGGACCTTGACGGCTTGCCACAACCATAAATTCTGCATGGTATCAGAAGATTCTGGAGAAGAATGTCAGGCCATCCGTCTGTGAGCTGAAGCGAAAGTGGGGAATACAGCGACACAATGATCCTAAATATACAAGCAGATCTACAAAAGAATGGCTGCGGAAGAAGAAATTCTGTGTTTTAGAATCTAAATGTTGTGGTAGGACCTAAAGCGAGCTGTCCATGCTAGGAAGCCCTCAAATGTCACCGAGTTACAGCAGTGCTGTAAGGAGGAATGGGACAAAATTCTTCAAAACTGATGTGAGAGACTGACCAGCAGTTACAGGAAATGCTTAGTTGAAGTCATTGCTGCTCAAGGGGATGAACCAGGTACTGAATCTAAAGGTTCACATTCTTTTTCACACATGGATGTTGAATGTTCAATAAATTGTAGATAAATAAATGTTGAAAAAGTATCATGTTTTTGTGTCATTTGTTTGATCAGGTTTCGTGATCTATTATTAGGACTTAGATTAAGATCTAATAACATTTTGGGTTTGAAATATGTGAAAATTCTAATGGGCCATCAAAGTATATGTTTAATATGTTTCTTGGTGTTGATTTGACATTTGGACAGGCACATGGTTTGTGTCTTCAGAAAGTGCATTCAAAGACCTGTTCTTGTTAGAGTTCACATTTCAGAAAACCATTTATTAACTTCGTGTTCTAGTTAAAACAAGATACTGTGTAGGGAATATGTAGAGAAAAAAAGAATGCGCACAAAACCTCCCTAGTGTAACACAGTTCAATTAAAAATACAATTCTAAAAATAAGTGGTATCCAACTCACAATATCGCCATAGTAAATCAGCTTTCACACTTTTAATGGGAAGTGTGGCGCCCGCTGAGAATGTCCTGCGATATCTTGTGGTGTCGGTCTCCTTGTCTCTGATCTTGTGGAGGAGTCACAGTGTCTCCTGCTGTCCATACTACGTGTATAGATATTGTGAGTTGGATACCACTTATTTTTAGAATTTTAGTTCGAATTAAATTGTGTTACACTAGGGGCGTTTTCTGTACTTTCTTTTTAATCTCTCTCTACATGTTCTGAAGGAGGAGTGGAAAACCTCCAGTGAAGAGCAGCACACGTCTGGGACCCCTAATTCACTAAAGCAGGGGTGCGCAAACTGGGGGGCGCGCTCCCTGATGGATTTTAGGGGGCGCGTGGTTACAGAGGCCCCGCGCTATTCAGCACGAGGCCTCTGAAAACTCACTTAACAGGCCTCGCGTCCACGTGTCTCCTTGGCGATGGGCGTCTAATGACGTAACGGGGTCATGTGACGTAACATCACAAGACGCAGCAGCGTCATTTGACGCCCCTCTCCATGGCAAGCCATCTTTTGGTGCTTGGGGATAATACCTTTTTCTTTGATAGGACTTATTTCACCAATGGACTTAGTACATGTTTTAGGGTTTGTCTCTGTACACTGACACCATTTTTAATTAGCTGTTTCTACCTTATTGATAAACATTGCACTTACTGGCTAATCAATCTCCCTTATTTTTACACAATACTATTGAATACACAGTTTTCTTTCCCCCCACTGTGTAGGGAAGGGGAGTGCAAACTGGTGGGCACAACATTTTCTGGGGGGATGGAGGGGGGGGAGGGGAGGAGGGGGGGCGCAGTGGTTACAGAGGCCCAGCGCTCTTCCACAAAGCGTTTAAAATGAAATCCATCGGGAGCGCGTGAGGACCCTGTACGTCACTTATTTTGTCTCCGGCAACGTGGCGTCAAATGATGTTGTGACGTCAGAAATTTCCGGAGACAAGGTAAGGGGCGGCAAGGCACGAGCACGGGGGGGAGGGGGAGAGAGAAGAGCAGCCGGGGGTGCAGACGAAAAAGTTTGCGCACCCCTGGTGTAGGGAATGCCTCGAGGATCAATACAGTTGTACTGTGGCTGGAGAGAGTTGGCTTTCTATCTGCTGCAATAGCTGGTCTCCATTGTAAAACATGCCATAAAATCAGGTGGCCTTCATTTTAAATACATCAACAGGTTTTTCTTATATCAAGCTAAACTCAGTGAAGGAAATCTTGATGTTTAAGCAGCTATTGCGTGTCCCTGACCCTTTGGGCAATTATTATTACAGACGTACAATAGTTACTATGTCTTGCAGCCTGGCACTCCAGCCTGGCCCTCCCTGTGACATAGTAGCTACGTCATAATGTACCTGATAGTTTTTCAAGGGGAGATCGTGTTCTGCGCAGAATGCGATCAATAAAAAAGTGGAACGGAAGGTAGACCCCTCCCCTTCCGTGCCGTCATCTTGAGACAAGTGGCCAACTGGTTGTCAGTGCCGGAGGGGCCTGTGGCACTCTAAGGGTTAATGGCAATCATTTTCTTATATAAAAAGGAAGTGGGTTTAGTTTCAAAGTAAAATGTAGCAGGGATACCCGTTATCATTATATACCTTTGCGCTGGTAGTTAATAAAATAATACTTCATAGAATTGCTTTGATCATTGAGCAAAATCGGACACCACCCCATAGGTTTTACAAGGTTATCTATTTTATTATCGAATTATGAAATGTAATTTGGAGAAGGTACATTTAACATGCACAGATTGCCAGCGGCTCAGAGCTGGGCCCTCCTTACCGAGGGGTTCACTAGGTTTTACAGGAGCAATCCATAGAGTATCCTATAGAGGTGTTTTATAGAAAGAAAAGCCAGTTCTGTAGTATTAGATAATACTTACTACCTTTTTTTATTTTAAAATTCAACTCTGAATGCCATTTTTAATGAGTTTTAATATACTGAGCATCCTTTGGTTTCTATAGCAGGCTTTAGCCCACCTCCCCAGCAGGGAAGGGGACATTTGATCGCCGCTGTTACGCTGTGACCAAATCACTGCCGGCGTTTCGGCGCAGACGGACCCTCCGCCACAGCCGATCTGCTGCTGGAATCCACACCGCCGGCCACTTCTAAAGTAAGTTTTATTATGGGTTAGGGGGTTAATTTTAGGGGTTTTAGCGATTAGGGTAGGGGGTTTTAGGGGGAAGGGTTTAGGGAAGAAGTTTTTAGGGTACGGGATTAGGGTAAAGGATTAGGGTATGGGGATTAGGGCAAAGGATTAGGGTATGGGTATTAGGGTAAGGGATTAGGGTAAGGGATTAGGGTAAGGGATTAGGGTAAGGGATTAGGGTAAGGGATTAGGGTAAGGGATTAGGGTAGGTGTTTTAGGGTAAGGGATTAGGGTGAGATTAGGGTAGGGGTTTTAGGGTAAGGCCTTAGGGTAAAGGGTTCAGGCACTTATTTTAGTGGCGAAGTGGCCGGCGGTGGCAGATCCCAGCAGCGGGGAGTCACGCAAAGCACAGACGGTCATTTGGTCACGGCTAGCTGCGACCAAATGTCCTGACCGTACCCTTCAGTGCAAGATATTTGTAACACTTTCCTGTTTGTGATCATTTGTTGCCAATATTCCCAGCAGTTTGAGCTGCAAACTGTAACAATAGATAATGTTATCTTATTAATATAAGAATACACTGTAGCTGCTGAGTTATACTGACTGAAGAATTAATTTGAAACTGAAAGGCAGCCATTTAGTGAACCATGGAAAGCAAGATTTTGCTGATCAATCGAGGGAGAATGAATCGAGCGGCAGCTTAGGTAATTAGTTTTAACTAAAGGTAAACCCCCCCCCCCAAAAAAAAAATATAAATATATATATATATATATATATATATATATATAAAACATATTTTTTAAGCTGCTTGGTTTGCCTCTTTAAATTGTATGTTTATTTTTTGTTCTTGTCCCTAACTCCATATAAATAAACGAATAATAAAAAGGCAATTCAAGTACTATAAATAGAATTTTATTTTTAAAGTGCCAATATACTGTATAGGCCAGAATATAGGGCTATGTTTTTTCCCTAAAAATTTCCTTCCGAAAACTGTACTCGTATTATATGCGCAGACTAACACCTTTCATTTTTCATGTAGAACACCTTCCAAACTTTAGGGTCGTATTATGTGCGAGGCCGCAGTATATTCGGGCCAATATGGTATTCTGCAGCACGGTACAATGGGGCCACAGACGTTACATAAACAAAATTACATAAAAACCTATTAACACAAACAATAAGTACGGAGGTCCCTGCTTGTGCAAATACCTTTTACATGTCATAAGGCAACAGTACTGTACTTAAAAGGCCATCCCTCCTAGGCACAAAGTGAAGAAATGGAAGTACCATGTCTGGTAGGCTAAATGGAAGTGACTGACACCAAATACAAAATCGCACAAGTAAAAATATATATTTTCAAAATATCTTTTTAAACATTTAGTGTCTTCATAGTGCTCAAACGTTTGAGTGTTATTATGAACTTTGACGAATCTCTGTTGTGATACGTGTCATTGGGGGCGTGTCATTGGCTGGGTCTGGAGGGGTGTGTCTGTGTGTGTCTCCATTCTCTCCCTCCCCCCTTCCAAAAATGGCAATTAAAAACATTTGTGCAAGAAAAATAAAAGACCTCTCTCCACACCCCCCCCCCCCCTTCCACCTCCCACCTCTCTCCGACTCCCACCTCTCACCACTCAGACTATTCTGCTTCTCTCTCCCCATTGGTCAGAGCAGGGTCATGTGACCCTGCTCTCCGCTCCAAAGTCAAACTCTCTTGTCTCGCCAAGCCCCAAGCTTGGGAGAGAGTGCGTGCCCGTGCATGAGCGCGCGCACACAGAGGATAAGGCGTGTAATATAGTGCGTGCGCATCAATTAGACTTGGCTGTGTCCAGGCCTGGCGCTCTATACTACAGCAGCGCGCGCACGGCAGATCACAGCAAATACATGAAAATGTTCATTTTCGCGCTGCCGCCGCGCCACATGACGCTGCCAAGCCAATCACAGCGCGGCTATCGCTGTGACGTCTATAGTGACGTCTATAGCCACGCATGCCACCGCTTTCAACATATAAACGAAATATGCGCACAACGTGCATGGGTTCGCACGCGCACCAGCGCCTACTATATAACAATCCTACGGCCACGCTGTCTGTGCTGCACGCACGCCAGGCTGACGGCGCGTGCAGCCGAGTTCCCCTGTCTGCAGTGAGCTGCAAGGGAAAAAACAGGGGGGCGTAACGGGGCGCGGCCATGTCACCAGGCAGGGTTGCCTTCTTTGGCTGAACTGTGGGGGGCGTGGCCTAGCGCTCCGTCGCTAGTTCTACTCACAATTTTCATGTCTGCCTGAAAAACTGGCCTCGCAGCAGCCAGTCCTCGCAGCGCAGCAGCCAGTCCTCTCAGCGCAGCAGCCAGTCCTCTCAGCGCAGCAGCCAGTCCTCGCAGCGCAGCAGCCAGTCCTCGCAGCGCAGCAGCCAGTCCTCGCAGCGCAGCAGCCAGTCCTCTCAGCGCAGCAGCCAGTCCTCGCAGCGCAGCAGCCAGTCCTCCCAGCGCAGCAGCCAGTCCTCGCAGCGCAGCAGCCAGTCCTCGCAGCGCAGCAGCCAGTCCTCGCAGCGCAGCAGCCAGTCCTCCCAGCGCAGCAGCCAGTCCTCCCAGCGCAGCAGCCAGTCCTCCCAGCGCAGCAGCCAGTCCTCGCAGCGCAGCAGCCGTCCTCGCAGCGCAGCAGCCAGTCCTCGCAGCGCAGCAGCCAGTCCTCGCAGCGCAGCAGCCAGTCCTCGCAGCGCAGCAGCCAGTCCTCGCAGCGCAGCAGCCAGTCCTCCCAGCGCAGCAGCCAGTCCTCCCAGCGCAGCAGCCAGTCCTCCCAGCGCAGCAGCCAGTCCTCGCAGCGCAGCAGCCAGTCCTCGCAGCGCAGCAGCCAGTCCTCGCAGCGCAGCAGCCAGTCCTCGCAGCGCAGCAGCCAGTCCTCGCAGCGCAGCAGCCAGTCCTCGCAGCGCAGCAGCCAGTCCTCCCAGCGCAGCAGCCAGTCCTCCCAGCGCAGCAGCCAGTCCTCCCAGCGCAGCAGCCAGTCCTCCCAGCGCAGCAGCCAGTCCTCGCAGCGCAGCAGCCAGTCCTCGCAGCGCAGCAGCCAGTCCTCCCAGCGCAGCAGCCAGTCCTCGCAGCGCAGCAGCCAGTCCTCCCAGCGCAGCAGCCAGTCCTCGCAGCGCAGCAGCCAGTCCTCCCAGCGCAGCAGCCAGTCCTCGCAGCGCAGCAGCCAGTCCTCGCAGCGCAGCAGCCAGTCCTCCCAGCGCAGCAGCCAGTCCTCCCAGCGCAGCAGCCAGTCCTCCCAGCGCAGCAGCCAGTCCTCGCAGCGCAGCAGCCAGTCCTCCCAGCGCAGCAGCCAGTCCTCCCAGCGCAGCAGCCAGTCCTCCCAGCGCAGCAGCCAGTCCTCCCAGCGCAGCAGCCAGTCCTCCCAGCGCAGCAGCCAGTCCTCGCAGCGCAGCAGCCAGTCCTCCCAGCGCAGCAGCCAGTCCTCCCAGCGCAGCAGCCAGTCCTCCCAGCGCAGCAGCCAGTCCTCGCAGCGCAGCAGCCAGTCCTCGCAGCGCAGCAGCCAGTCCTCGCAGCGCAGCAGCCAGTCCTCGCAGCGCAGCAGCCAGTCCTCCCAGCGCAGCAGCCAGTCCTCGCAGCGCAGCAGCCAGTCCTCGCAGCGCAGCAGCCAGTCCTCCCAGCGCAGCAGCCAGTCCTCCCAGCGCAGCAGCCAGTCCTCCCAGCGCAGCAGCCAGTCCTCGCAGCGGGCCTGGCCCCATTGAGGGGCGGCTCTTGACCTCGCAGCCAGCGGGGACCAATTGCCAATCACACATGTAACCGTACCAAGTGCGGTCAGCGCCAGCAGGGACACGAGGATATAAGTATTCAGATGTATGGGACTAAGCCAGTCAGTCCTTTACTGTAGCTCGCCCTGTCCTCCTTTAGCTGGGAGTATCTAGAGGAAATGAAACCTCTCGGACATCAGAGCTTCCCAGATTTGGAAGCCAACTTGTAAAATGATTTTGAAATACTTATAGGTGTCTGATTTTTGTAAAACAGACGTGACAATCACCACCCAGATTTAACTCCTTAACCATGTCACCGCCATTGGTTCATTTTGATCCTAGTAAGTATACTACAAGTCTACACCTCTGAAACACCCCTCGCTGACCAAAGTAAAAAAAAAAACTAACAGCGTGCGGCGTTGACTTTGTTTCCATTGAGAAGTTGTTGGCTGGTTGTGGGTATTTCAGAATATCAGTACTTTCAGATGCAAGTGTGATGCTGCTGTCTTTGACTGCACATTTAGAAAAGTTCTCTGGCAACACACACACACACACACACACACACACACACACACACACACACACACACACACACACACACACACACACACACACACACACACACACACACACACACTTCCCCTATTTATCACTTGGCGTGCACAATGCACCCATGTTTTAGCTTGCAGAAAACGGAAAGATATTTGATCCCAAGGGGGAAGCACAGTGAGCACGTTTTCTGTCATTAAATTAACATGCAAAAAATAACAGTGCTTGGTGTTTCCAGCCATGCAAGCAGTCTCAGGACTCACCTGCCAGCTGAGGAGGAATCAGGGCACAAGCGGCCCCTTTCCATGATAACATGAGTTTCAGGCTGTGCATCTTCCTGCAGTAGCCTCGCTAGGTGACTGTGTCCCTGCACATTTACACAACACTCAGGTACATGTGACCTCTGCTCCTCAGGTACATGAGCAGCAGCAGCACAGCGTCTTCCTGGTACACTGCATAGAAAGTGCTTCCTGACAGGTCCCTCTAACCAGCTCTCCATTGGTCACTGTGTTCCTGTGTTTGATTGGGTAACTTGTTTCCCTTCCCAGGTTTCTTCCTGTGACTGTTCAGACTACACTACTGTGTGAGTGTAAAGCAAGGGATTATAGTGTGACATTGTGGGGAGCCCGAACACTCCTTTCCCCCCCCCCTCTTCCACCCCTTCTCTCACTTTCCCCTCCCCCCACCCCTTCTCTCACTTTCCCCTCCCCCCACCCCTTCTCTCACTTTCCCCTCCCCCCACCCCTTCTCTCACTTTCCCCTCTCCCCACCCCTTCTCTCACTTTCCCCTCTCCCCACCCCTTCTCTCACTTTCCCCTCTCCCCACCCCTTCTCTCACTTTCCCCTCTCCCCACCCCTTCTCTCACTTTCCCCTCTCCCACCCCTTCTCTCACTTTCCCCTCTTCCCCACCCCTTCTCTCACTTTCCCCTCCCCCCACCCCTTCTCTCACTTTCCCCTCCCCCCACCCCTTATCTCACTTTCCCCTCCCCCCACCCCTTATCTCACTTTCCCCTCCCCTTATCTCACTTTCCCCAGCCCTTCTCTCACTTTCCCCTCCCCCTTATCTCACTTTCCCCTCCCCCCACCCCTTATCTCACTTTCCCCTCCCCCCACCCCTTATCTCACTTTCCCCTCCCCCCACCCCTTATCTCACTTTCCCCTCCCCCACCCCTTATCTCACTTTCCCCTCCCCTTATCTCACTTTCCCCAGCCCTTCTCTCACTTTTCCCTCCCCTTCTCTCACTTTCCCCTCCCCCCACCCCTTCTCTCACTTTCCCCCCTTCTCGCCTTGGGATGAGGAGGTCTCCAGTGCTTCCTTTTGCGTCCAACTTTCGGGCGCTGAGAGGGAGAGAATTGCAGTGGCTGCTGGGACATTTTTCCCAGCTCACCCCCTTCTCTTCCCCTTTAGCCGCAATACCCTAGGGTGCCTGCAAAACTGTGGTTCAAAATCACTGGTGTAGGGTGTACATTGCTTTAGCAGATATATTAAAAGTACAGTTCCACGACCAAACCTAACCCATGACGGCGATAGTTCTACATTCCTTACAGAAAAAAGACAAATATATATGTAACCCTGCTTCCTATCGCTCGCAGGCCGCTACTATGTGCTGTGTCACCTGTAGGCTCACAGGGCCTAAGCCTCCTCCACGGGGAGCCTGGGTGCGTATGACAATATGAATAACCTCGTACTTGGTGCAGCGCCTCCACCAGCGATGGCTCCCACCAGAGGGGGAGTGGTTCCTCGCAGGAAATATATATATCACTCCACGCACGGGTAAAACAACCAAGGACTTTACTTGCATGAATAACCTTGGACATATACACATATACCAACAGGTGTCCCTCCCTAGAGGAGACACTAACTCCGGCGTCGCGCAGGACGCTACCTCCACCTCCACCGGATGATCCCTCCCAGTGTCCAGTGACCCCACCCAGTATTACCCCCCCCCCCCAACTCAAGTGAGATGGATGTGTGACTGCGCAGCCACTATGTCCCTTGTGAATGTGATATGACTCGTTGGTGCACTTGTAGATTACCTGCCTGGCACTCCGGTGCCCGGGCCTGCCAAGGAACTTCACAAAGGATCCCGACGTCGACTGTACACCGGAACCACCGTCCGGGGCGATCCCACCCAGATGGCTGATGCAGCAACAGCAAAGGTTTGAGCCCAAACCTCGGACGGACGCGCAGCTTCTGCTGTGTCCCTAACTAGCTCTAGATAGTAAGTGGCAGGGTCCCTAACCTGGGGCTGTCCCTGACACAACTTACACTTCAGGGGGACTCAGGGCTAGCTGGGGCCTTGGGGGCTGCTGGCCTAGTGCAGGGAGTCACTGACTCCTGCACCCTACCTCCTTCAGTCTCCAACTGTCCAACGTGCTCCAAGCCCGCGAACTGTATCTCTTCTCTCCTGCAGGGCCACCCTCCAGCTCTATTGGCTCCCTGGTGTCACATGGGGCGCTGCTGAGGCTCACGGGACTTGTAGTCCCTTCCAAGTGCCTTCCCTGGTAGGCTAGGGTTTCGCGGGCTCCCCTCGTGCTATCCTCGCGCATGCGCAACTCTGTTGGGCCGTCGGGACTCACTGCGCATGCGCGATCTATAGTAAGATGGCGGCGCCCTGCTCGGGAGCCCCCGGAGCGCCAAAGCGCTCTCTGCACTGGCCCCCACCTTCCAGACGTGCCGGCGGGTCCATCGAGTGACCCGCGGCAGCGGAAGAACAGAGGTAGGGATCACGGGTCAGCAGGTAGGAAAAGGGGACCTGGCTACATATATATACATTAGTATTTTTATGTTAATGTTGAAACTTTCTGATGACACTTTTAATGACTAACCCTAAAGCAGAAGTCCCTGTGTTTTGTTTTGTTACCAGGATGGGAAGCAGGGGGTCGCAAAGCTGAAGTGCTCCATTTCCCAAGGTACTTGCCATTAAAAGTAACGCGTTTTAATCTTTCAGGGCATACAAAATGGAGGTGAAACACTTCAAAGTGCTCCAAAGATTTGCCCTACATCTGCTAAGAACTGTATGACATACAGGGTACTCAATGCTAAAAATGCTTAGGGCAGGGCACTGGTAGGGGCAACTGATGCTTTAAGTTGGGTCTTGCTTTCCTTAGCACTTGTTACTCCATTATCCTTTTCCAGTTTGTAATTGCCCCATAAACATGAATGCATCACACATGTTTTAGCCACCATGTTAATGCAGGAACGCAGTGCAATACACCGCATCAATGCTTGGTGAATATCGGCATTTATTGCTTATGATCCGCGGTACTTACAAGTACAATTGCGCAAGCATCTCCTGCACTAAATGTGTTAATGGCCTCATCCTGGTCATGCTTTTACATTCGCAGCGCAATCCACTGTTAAAGCAGCAAATCCGTCTCATCTCACCTTTTCCTATCCTGAACCAGGGGGCGGGTGTCGCCTGCCATATCTTATGAGTTTGCCCTTACCTATTGGTTCTCTAAGAAGGACAAAATGGGATAAGGGCAAAGGAAACGTTTGACAAATGTGCACAAACCGTATGTACAAGTGTTGTGTCCGAGGAAGTTATATCAATTCCTCGTTCATATTTAAACCATTGTTTTCAGTATGTAATATACTTTATTCCTACCCAGCAATGTTGTCATTGCCGTTAAGTAGTTACAATCAAATTAAGTTTAGGACTGTAGTAGAAAAACAATTCTTGCATCTGAAAAATGTGTAAAACAACCCAAAATTAGGCTGATAGCTTTCTCAAACACTGACACTCTGTTTGAATGGATATTACTATTTTATATTACTTACAACTTATTTTGTGATTTGCGAATTATCAGTGTCATATCAGCATCGGAAAGCATAATATTTTATTAATGAAATACAGATTTTATTTCCCCCCCAAAAATATAAATTCTAGAAGGCGGCTCTAAAAAGCCTAGCTCCAGTCATTGTCCTGTAATAACATCATTAGCCAGTGGCCCTCCTCCCCCACTTCTGTTCGAGTGTCTCATTTTGAGAAGATTACCTGGCCAACGGAGAGGAGTCTCACCCAAGTGAGTATCTTAAGACTTGCCTATATATGAGTATCTTTACTGTTATATACCAGTTTTTAACTGAACTAAGGTAGGAAGGGAGCAGCATCATCAGGAACACCCAGAAAAAAATACAAAAATAATCATAGTGTGGTATGAAAATTACATATATGTCAAACTTTGAGACTTGGCTCTTATGGTGACCTACTTACAAAAAGTAAGATTCAAAATAGCAGGTTTGTATTAGTGATGGATCTTTGGACACCTCAGCTTTGGACCACAGCAAACAGCAGCATACATCAATAGGGTGGTGTCAGGCAGGATGGTGTATTTACTCTGGCAGCAGCTCCCAATCAGTCATATGCAATCAATCAGAGATAATGGAGACAATAGTGCTTTACCAGATAACACAAAGTTTTATCATAGAGACTTGCAGGACATGTACTCACAATATATTCAATGAGCACATTCACATCAAGGTATCTTTTAGGCAGTTGGATATCGGCACGGCAGATGGAAAACGAATCCCTCACTTCACTCCGCTCACTTGTCCTCCACGAGGGTGCCCCCTCGTCCGGTGCCGGATGGTTGGCGTCTGTCGTCACTTCCTGGCCTGGCGGTGACGACTTCCGGTAGGCGCAAGTAGAAAGGGGAGTAGGGGGAACGCCGGTCCGCAGCTCTGCCTCCGTGGAAACAGCAGTAAAACAAACAGCTCCCCAACGGTGAATACAGCTGGGCTCTGCTAAACTGGAACTGGAACTGGAACTTCTTTGGCTCAAAAAAGTTTTAGTAGGGTTGTTGGGTAGAATTTCATATGTTTTTTTGTCTCCTAAGAGGCGGTGGGCTTCTTTTAGGTAGTCATCTCTATTTTGGATGACTACCCCCCCTCCCTTGTCTGCCTGTTTTATAACTATATTTGTGTTGTTAGTTATTTCCTCTAAAGCAGACCTCTCTTCTTTATTCATATTGTTTCTAATCTTAGATTTGTTACTCTTTGAGAGCTCCTCAAAGTCCTTTACAATGAGGTTATAGAAGACATCTAAGTGATTTCCCTTACAATAAGCAGGGTTAAATGTGGATTTATTCTTAAGTGTTGTGTGTTTGAATATTTCACTTTCTTTCTCTATAGCAGGCTTGATGTTAGACATTCTTGACTCCACATTTTTACTTAAAAAGAAACGTTTGACTGTTAGTTTTCTAATATATTTATTTGCGTCCACAAATAGCTCAAAATTATTGGGTCCACAAGTGGGCGCAAAGGATAGTCCCTTGGAGATAACACTTAATTGTGAAGTAGTTAAATCCACACTACTAAGATTAAAGATACTTTTATTCTTTTCAGGGTTGGCAGTTATCACTTGTTTCTTTCTTCCCCCCCGCTTTCCTCTCTGTTTCTTTCCCCTTTGGTGTAATGACTCCCCTCTTCTGTTTCCAGGAGGGGAGTAAATGGGTTTTTTGTCTCCCAAATACTGATATCTAGAAGATCACTATTCCCCACGGCTCCAATGGGTGAACGTGATCTACTTGCTTTAGCATATTTAGCAGAGTCAAATCTCTCTCTTTCTCTTTTTCTATCCTCTCTATCTTTTCTTAATTCTCTCTCTCTTTTGAGTTCTCTATCTTTTTGGTATTCTCTCTCTTTTCTTTCTCTTTCTTTTTCCCTTTCTTTTTGATCTCGATTCCTTTTTATTTCCTTCTCTCTAGCAAGTTCTTTTTCCCTCTGTAATTCCTTTTCTCTATATTGTTCTCTTTCTCTAAATTCTCTTTCCTTTCTTTGTTCTCTCTCTTTTTCTCTGTATTGCTCTCTTTCTTTACACTCCCTCTCTCTTCTTAATTCTCTCTCTTTCACTATGTCTCTCTCCCTACGCCTCTCCCTCTCTAACGCTTGTTCTCTCTCTCTAAAAGATGATCTCTCATTAAAATATTCTCTCTCTTTATATGGCTCTTTTTCCTTATGATCTCTTTCTTGAATAAAATTTTGTCTAGGTATAAAATCATTCCTTGGACCATAATACAAAGATTTAGAGTCATAATTGTCTCTCCTAGGTATTCTGGGTATGAAATGACGTTTATCAGAATATGGTTTGGTACTATATTTCTCTGATGTGATCTGAGATTCTCTGACTTGTCTATCCTCAGGTCTACTTTGTGTTTGATAGTTTTTCTTTTTCTTCCAATCTCTTTGTTCCCCTCTAAGGTAATCTTCCTCGTCTCTTAGAAATTTATTAGTTTTACTAGTGACAAGATCTTGTTCAAGTCTATCAATTTTCTTTTTTAGTTCCCGATCTTTAATTTTAAATTCAGTGGTATCCTCCATATGGGCCAATCTCTCCTCTATTATAGTAACCTCCTCATCAATTTTCTTAATATGTTTTTTATGTTGATTTATTAAGGATGTCATAAGGTTAAAGGAGCAGTTGTCTATGGTTTCATACCACTTATTCACAAAATCCTCGTCGTCCAAATTGGAAGAAGGGTTTTTTGTGAATCTCAAACCTCTCGGGATTCGTTTACAATCCATATATTTGTTTAAAAATTTGAGGTCTAACCATCTTCTAGTATCTTTAATAAGTAACCTCTCTAGTTTGATAAATTCCTCATCCAAAAAATCATCTTTCACTAGTGTATGTGTTATATTAGTGTCTGTGAACAATAAGTGTCTATTGTGTCTTTTGGCAAATATATTTGGTGAAACAACTTCCATAATCACAAAAAAATAATAAAAATAACAGTGTATAATATAAAACAATAGTGTACAGCAGCCACCAAATCAAGTGCAGAGAAACAATGTGAAACCCAGTGACTTGGAAAAGGCGCTTAACGACTATAAAAGTGATCAAAAAAAATATATAAAAAAATGTGTGAAACTGACGAATTCTCTCAACCTTCCAGGGAATATGCACTGATTCCCTTACAGCAGTTTAGGATCCAGGGTAGGAAGGGAGCAGCATCATCAGGAACACCCAGAAAAAAATACAAAAATAATCATAGTGTGGTATGAAAATTACATATATGTCAAACTTTGAGACTTGGCTCTTATGGTGACCTACTTACAAAAAGTAAGATTCAAAATAGCAGGTTTGTATTAGTGATGGATCTTTGGACACCTCAGCTTTGGACCACAGCAAACAGCAGCATACATCAATAGGGTGGTGTCAGGCAGGATGGTGTATTTACTCTGGCAGCAGCTCCCAATCAGTCATATGCAATCAATCAGAGATAATGGAGACAATAGTGCTTTACCAGATAACACAAAGTTTTATCATAGAGACTTGCAGGACATGTACTCACAATATATTCAATGAGCACATTCACATCAAGGTATCTTTTAGGCAGTTGGATATCGGCACGGCAGATGGAAAACGAATCCCTCACTTCACTCCGCTCACTTGTCCTCCACGAGGGTGCCCCCTCGTCCGGTGCCGGATGGTTGGCGTCTGTCGTCACTTCCTGGCCTGGCGGTGACGACTTCCGGTAGGCGCAAGTAGAAAGGGGAGTAGGGGGAACGCCGGTCCGCAGCTCTGCCTCCGTGGAAACAGCAGTAAAACAAACAGCTCCCCAACGGTGAATACAGCTGGGCTCTGCTAAACTGGAACTGGAACTGGAACTTCTTTGGCTCAAAAAAGTTTTAGTAGGGTTGTTGGGTAGAATTTCATATGTTTTTTTGTCTCCTAAGAGGCGGTGGGCTTCTTTTAGGTAGTCATCTCTATTTTGGATGACTACCCCCCCTCCCTTGTCTGCCTGTTTTATAACTATATTTGTGTTGTTAGTTATTTCCTCTAAAGCAGACCTCTCTTCTTTATTCATATTGTTTCTAATCTTAGATTTGTTACTCTTTGAGAGCTCCTCAAAGTCCTTTACAATGAGGTTATAGAAGACATCTAAGTGATTTCCCTTACAATAAGCAGGGTTAAATGTGGATTTATTCTTAAGTGTTGTGTGTTTGAATATTTCACTTTCTTTCTCTATAGCAGGCTTGATGTTAGACATTCTTGACTCCACATTTTTACTTAAAAAGAAACGTTTGACTGTTAGTTTTCTAATATATTTATTTGCGTCCACAAATAGCTCAAAATTATTGGGTCCACAAGTGGGCGCAAAGGATAGTCCCTTGGAGATAACACTTAATTGTGAAGTAGTTAAATCCACACTACTAAGATTAAAGATACTTTTATTCTTTTCAGGGTTGGCAGTTATCACTTGTTTCTTTCTTCCCCCCCGCTTTCCTCTCTGTTTCTTTCCCCTTTGGTGTAATGACTCCCCTCTTCTGTTTCCAGGAGGGGAGTAAATGGGTTTTTTTTTTCTCTCCCAAATACTGATATCTAGAAGATCACTATTCCCCACGGCTCCAATGGGTGAACGTGATCTACTTGCTTTAGCATATTTAGCAGAGTCAAATCTCTCTCTTTCTCTTTTTCTATCCTCTCTATCTTTTCTTAATTCTCTCTCTCTTTTGAGTTCTCTATCTTTTTGGTATTCTCTCTCTTTTCTTTCTCTTTCTTTTTCCCTTTCTTTTTGATCTCGATTCCTTTTTATTTCCTTCTCTCTAGCAAGTTCTTTTTCCCTCTGTAATTCCTTTTCTCTATATTGTTCTCTTTCTCTAAATTCTCTTTCCTTTCTTTGTTCTCTCTCTTTTTCTCTGTATTGCTCTCTTTCTTTACACTCCCTCTCTCTTCTTAATTCTCTCTCTTTCACTATGTCTCTCTCCCTACGCCTCTCCCTCTCTAACGCTTGTTCTCTCTCTCTAAAAGATGATCTCTCATTAAAATATTCTCTCTCTTTATATGGCTCTTTTTCCTTATGATCTCTTTCTTGAATAAAATTTTGTCTAGGTATAAAATCATTCCTTGGACCATAATACAAAGATTTAGAGTCATAATTGTCTCTCCTAGGTATTCTGGGTATGAAATGACGTTTATCAGAATATGGTTTGGTACTATATTTCTCTGATGTGATCTGAGATTCTCTGACTTGTCTATCCTCAGGTCTACTTTGTGTTTGATAGTTTTTCTTTTTCTTCCAATCTCTTTGTTCCCCTCTAAGGTAATCTTCCTCGTCTCTTAGAAATTTATTAGTTTTACTAGTGACAAGATCTTGTTCAAGTCTATCAATTTTCTTTTTTAGTTCCCGATCTTTAATTTTAAATTCAGTGGTATCCTCCATATGGGCCAATCTCTCCTCTATTATAGTAACCTCCTCATCAATTTTCTTAATATGTTTTTTATGTTGATTTATTAAGGATGTCATAAGGTTAAAGGAGCAGTTGTCTATGGTTTCATACCACTTATTCACAAAATCCTCGTCGTCCAAATTGGAAGAAGGGTTTTTTGTGAATCTCAAACCTCTCGGGATTCGTTTACAATCCATATATTTGTTTAAAAATTTGAGGTCTAACCATCTTCTAGTATCTTTAATAAGTAACCTCTCTAGTTTGATAAATTCCTCATCCAAAAAATCATCTTTCACTAGTGTATGTGTTATATTAGTGTCTGTGAACAATAAGTGTCTATTGTGTCTTTTGGCAAATATATTTGGTGAAACAACTTCCATAATCACAAAAAAATAATAAAAATAACAGTGTATAATATAAAACAATAGTGTACAGCAGCCACCAAATCAAGTGCAGAGAAACAATGTGAAACCCAGTGACTTGGAAAAGGCGCTTAACGACTATAAAAGTGATCAAAAAAAATATATAAAAAAATGTGTGAAACTGACGAATTCTCTCAACCTTCCAGGGAATATGCACTGATTCCCTTACAGCAGTTTAGGATCCAGGGTAGGAAGGGAGCAGCATCATCAGGAACACCCAGAAAAAAATACAAAAATAATCATAGTGTGGTATGAAAATTACATATATGTCAAACTTTGAGACTTGGCTCTTATGGTGACCTACTTACAAAAAGTAAGATTCAAAATAGCAGGTTTGTATTAGTGATGGATCTTTGGACACCTCAGCTTTGGACCACAGCAAACAGCAGCATACATCAATAGGGTGGTGTCAGGCAGGATGGTGTATTTACTCTGGCAGCAGCTCCCAATCAGTCATATGCAATCAATCAGAGATAATGGAGACAATAGTGCTTTACCAGATAACACAAAGTTTTATCATAGAGACTTGCAGGACATGTACTCACAATATATTCAATGAGCACATTCACATCAAGGTATCTTTTAGGCAGTTGGATATCGGCACGGCAGATGGAAAACGAATCCCTCACTTCACTCCGCTCACTTGTCCTCCACGAGGGTGCCCCCTCGTCCGGTGCCGGATGGTTGGCGTCTGTCGTCACTTCCTGGCCTGGCGGTGACGACTTCCGGTAGGCGCAAGTAGAAAGGGGAGTAGGGGGAACGCCGGTCCGCAGCTCTGCCTCCGTGGAAACAGCAGTAAAACAAACAGCTCCCCAACGGTGAATACAGCTGGGCTCTGCTAAACTGGAACTGGAACTGGAACTTCTTTGGCTCAAAAAAGTTTTAGTAGGGTTGTTGGGTAGAATTTCATATGTTTTTTTGTCTCCTAAGAGGCGGTGGGCTTCTTTTAGGTAGTCATCTCTATTTTGGATGACTACCCCCCCTCCCTTGTCTGCCTGTTTTATAACTATATTTGTGTTGTTAGTTATTTCCTCTAAAGCAGACCTCTCTTCTTTATTCATATTGTTTCTAATCTTAGATTTGTTACTCTTTGAGAGCTCCTCAAAGTCCTTTACAATGAGGTTATAGAAGACATCTAAGTGATTTCCCTTACAATAAGCAGGGTTAAATGTGGATTTATTCTTAAGTGTTGTGTGTTTGAATATTTCACTTTCTTTCTCTATAGCAGGCTTGATGTTAGACATTCTTGACTCCACATTTTTACTTAAAAAGAAACGTTTGACTGTTAGTTTTCTAATATATTTATTTGCGTCCACAAATAGCTCAAAATTATTGGGTCCACAAGTGGGCGCAAAGGATAGTCCCTTGGAGATAACACTTAATTGTGAAGTAGTTAAATCCACACTACTAAGATTAAAGATACTTTTATTCTTTTCAGGGTTGGCAGTTATCACTTGTTTCTTTCTTCCCCCCCGCTTTCCTCTCTGTTTCTTTCCCCTTTGGTGTAATGACTCCCCTCTTCTGTTTCCAGGAGGGGAGTAAATGGGTTTTTTTTTTCTCTCCCAAATACTGATATCTAGAAGATCACTATTCCCCACGGCTCCAATGGGTGAACGTGATCTACTTGCTTTAGCATATTTAGCAGAGTCAAATCTCTCTCTTTCTCTTTTTCTATCCTCTCTATCTTTTCTTAATTCTCTCTCTCTTTTGAGTTCTCTATCTTTTTGGTATTCTCTCTCTTTTCTTTCTCTTTCTTTTTCCCTTTCTTTTTGATCTCGATTCCTTTTTATTTCCTTCTCTCTAGCAAGTTCTTTTTCCCTCTGTAATTCCTTTTCTCTATATTGTTCTCTTTCTCTAAATTCTCTTTCCTTTCTTTGTTCTCTCTCTTTTTCTCTGTATTGCTCTCTTTCTTTACACTCCCTCTCTCTTCTTAATTCTCTCTCTTTCACTATGTCTCTCTCCCTACGCCTCTCCCTCTCTAACGCTTGTTCTCTCTCTCTAAAAGATGATCTCTCATTAAAATATTCTCTCTCTTTATATGGCTCTTTTTCCTTATGATCTCTTTCTTGAATAAAATTTTGTCTAGGTATAAAATCATTCCTTGGACCATAATACAAAGATTTAGAGTCATAATTGTCTCTCCTAGGTATTCTGGGTATGAAATGACGTTTATCAGAATATGGTTTGGTACTATATTTCTCTGATGTGATCTGAGATTCTCTGACTTGTCTATCCTCAGGTCTACTTTGTGTTTGATAGTTTTTCTTTTTCTTCCAATCTCTTTGTTCCCCTCTAAGGTAATCTTCCTCGTCTCTTAGAAATTTATTAGTTTTACTAGTGACAAGATCTTGTTCAAGTCTATCAATTTTCTTTTTTAGTTCCCGATCTTTAATTTTAAATTCAGTGGTATCCTCCATATGGGCCAATCTCTCCTCTATTATAGTAACCTCCTCATCAATTTTCTTAATATGTTTTTTATGTTGATTTATTAAGGATGTCATAAGGTTAAAGGAGCAGTTGTCTATGGTTTCATACCACTTATTCACAAAATCCTCGTCGTCCAAATTGGAAGAAGGGTTTTTTGTGAATCTCAAACCTCTCGGGATTCGTTTACAATCCATATATTTGTTTAAAAATTTGAGGTCTAACCATCTTCTAGTATCTTTAATAAGTAACCTCTCTAGTTTGATAAATTCCTCATCCAAAAAATCATCTTTCACTAGTGTATGTGTTATATTAGTGTCTGTGAACAATAAGTGTCTATTGTGTCTTTTGGCAAATATATTTGGTGAAACAACTTCCATAATCACAAAAAAATAATAAAAATAACAGTGTATAATATAAAACAATAGTGTACAGCAGCCACCAAATCAAGTGCAGAGAAACAATGTGAAACCCAGTGACTTGGAAAAGGCGCTTAACGACTATAAAAGTGATCAAAAAAAATATATAAAAAAATGTGTGAAACTGACGAATTCTCTCAACCTTCCAGGGAATATGCACTGATTCCCTTACAGCAGTTTAGGATCCAGGGTAGGAAGGGAGCAGCATCATCAGGAACACCCAGAAAAAAATACAAAAATAATCATAGTGTGGTATGAAAATTACATATATGTCAAACTTTGAGACTTGGCTCTTATGGTGACCTACTTACAAAAAGTAAGATTCAAAATAGCAGGTTTGTATTAGTGATGGATCTTTGGACACCTCAGCTTTGGACCACAGCAAACAGCAGCATACATCAATAGGGTGGTGTCAGGCAGGATGGTGTATTTACTCTGGCAGCAGCTCCCAATCAGTCATATGCAATCAATCAGAGATAATGGAGACAATAGTGCTTTACCAGATAACACAAAGTTTTATCATAGAGACTTGCAGGACATGTACTCACAATATATTCAATGAGCACATTCACATCAAGGTATCTTTTAGGCAGTTGGATATCGGCACGGCAGATGGAAAACGAATCCCTCACTTCACTCCGCTCACTTGTCCTCCACGAGGGTGCCCCCTCGTCCGGTGCCGGATGGTTGGCGTCTGTCGTCACTTCCTGGCCTGGCGGTGACGACTTCCGGTAGGCGCAAGTAGAAAGGGGAGTAGGGGGAACGCCGGTCCGCAGCTCTGCCTCCGTGGAAACAGCAGTAAAACAAACAGCTCCCCAACGGTGAATACAGCTGGGCTCTGCTAAACTGGAACTGGAACTGGAACTTCTTTGGCTCAAAAAAGTTTTAGTAGGGTTGTTGGGTAGAATTTCATATGTTTTTTTGTCTCCTAAGAGGCGGTGGGCTTCTTTTAGGTAGTCATCTCTATTTTGGATGACTACCCCCCCTCCCTTGTCTGCCTGTTTTATAACTATATTTGTGTTGTTAGTTATTTCCTCTAAAGCAGACCTCTCTTCTTTATTCATATTGTTTCTAATCTTAGATTTGTTACTCTTTGAGAGCTCCTCAAAGTCCTTTACAATGAGGTTATAGAAGACATCTAAGTGATTTCCCTTACAATAAGCAGGGTTAAATGTGGATTTATTCTTAAGTGTTGTGTGTTTGAATATTTCACTTTCTTTCTCTATAGCAGGCTTGATGTTAGACATTCTTGACTCCACATTTTTACTTAAAAAGAAACGTTTGACTGTTAGTTTTCTAATATATTTATTTGCGTCCACAAATAGCTCAAAATTATTGGGTCCACAAGTGGGCGCAAAGGATAGTCCCTTGGAGATAACACTTAATTGTGAAGTAGTTAAATCCACACTACTAAGATTAAATATACTTTTATTCTTTTCAGGGTTGGCAGTTATCACTTGTTTCTTTCTTCCCCCCCGCTTTCCTCTCTGTTTCTTTCCCCTTTGGTGTAATGACTCCCCTCTTCTGTTTCCAGGAGGGGAGTAAATGGGTTTTTTTTTTTTTTTTTCTCTCCCAAATACTGATATCTAGAAGATCACTATTCCCCACGGCTCCAATGGGTGAACGTGATCTACTTGCTTTAGCATATTTAGCAGAGTCAAATCTCTCTCTTTCTCTTTTTCTATCCTCTCTATCTTTTCTTAATTCTCTCTCTCTTTTGAGTTCTCTATCTTTTTGGTATTCTCTCTCTTTTCTTTCTCTTTCTTTTTCCCTTTCTTTTTGATCTCGATTCCTTTTTATTTCCTTCTCTCTAGCAAGTTCTTTTTCCCTCTGTAATTCCTTTTCTCTATATTGTTCTCTTTCTCTAAATTCTCTTTCCTTTCTTTGTTCTCTCTCTTTTTCTCTGTATTGCTCTCTTTCTTTACACTCCCTCTCTCTTCTTAATTCTCTCTCTTTCACTATGTCTCTCTCCCTACGCCTCTCCCTCTCTAACGCTTGTTCTCTCTCTCTAAAAGATGATCTCTCATTAAAATATTCTCTCTCTTTATATGGCTCTTTTTCCTTATGATCTCTTTCTTGAATAAAATTTTGTCTAGGTATAAAATCATTCCTTGGACCATAATACAAAGATTTAGAGTCATAATTGTCTCTCCTAGGTATTCTGGGTATGAAATGACGTTTATCAGAATATGGTTTGGTACTATATTTCTCTGATGTGATCTGAGATTCTCTGACTTGTCTATCCTCAGGTCTACTTTGTGTTTGATAGTTTTTCTTTTTCTTCCAATCTCTTTGTTCCCCTCTAAGGTAATCTTCCTCGTCTCTTAGAAATTTATTAGTTTTACTAGTGACAAGATCTTGTTCAAGTCTATCAATTTTCTTTTTTAGTTCCCGATCTTTAATTTTAAATTCAGTGGTATCCTCCATATGGGCCAATCTCTCCTCTATTATAGTAACCTCATCATCAATTTTCTTAATATGTTTTTTATGTTGATTTATTAAGGATGTCATAAGGTTAAAGGAGCAGTTGTCTATGGTTTCATACCACTTATTCACAAAATCCTCGTCGTCCAAATTGGAAGAAGGGTTTTTTGTGAATCTCAAACCTCTCGGGATTCGTTTACAATCCATATATTTGTTTAAAAATTTGAGGTCTAACCATCTTCTAGTATCTTTAATAAGTAACCTCTCTAGTTTGATAAATTCCTCATCCAAAAAATCATCTTTCACTAGTGTATGTGTTATATTAGTGTCTGTGAACAATAAGTGTCTATTGTGTCTTTTGGCAAATATATTTGGTGAAACAACTTCCATAATCACAAAAAAATAATAAAAATAACAGTGTATAATATAAAACAATAGTGTACAGCAGCCACCAAATCAAGTGCAGAGAAACAATGTGAAACCCAGTGACTTGGAAAAGGCGCTTAACGACTATAAAAGTGATCAAAAAAAATATATAAAAAAATGTGTGAAACTGACGAATTCTCTCAACCTTCCAGGGAATATGCACTGATTCCCTTACAGCAGTTTAGGATCCAGGGTAGGAAGGGAGCAGCATCATCAGGAACACCCAGAAAAAAATACAAAAATAATCATAGTGTGGTATGAAAATTACATATATGTCAAACTTTGAGACTTGGCTCTTATGGTGACCTACTTACAAAAAGTAAGATTCAAAATAGCAGGTTTGTATTAGTGATGGATCTTTGGACACCTCAGCTTTGGACCACAGCAAACAGCAGCATACATCAATAGGGTGGTGTCAGGCAGGATGGTGTATTTACTCTGGCAGCAGCTCCCAATCAGTCATATGCAATCAATCAGAGATAATGGAGACAATAGTGCTTTACCAGATAACACAAAGTTTTATCATAGAGACTTGCAGGACATGTACTCACAATATATTCAATGAGCACATTCACATCAAGGTATCTTTTAGGCAGTTGGATATCGGCACGGCAGATGGAAAACGAATCCCTCACTTCACTCCGCTCACTTGTCCTCCACGAGGGTGCCCCCTCGTCCGGTGCCGGATGGTTGGCGTCTGTCGTCACTTCCTGGCCTGGCGGTGACGACTTCCGGTAGGCGCAAGTAGAAAGGGGAGTAGGGGGAACGCCGGTCCGCAGCTCTGCCTCCGTGGAAACAGCAGTAAAACAAACAGCTCCCCAACGGTGAATACAGCTGGGCTCTGCTAAACTGGAACTGGAACTGGAACTTCTTTGGCTCAAAAAAGTTTTAGTAGGGTTGTTGGGTAGAATTTCATATGTTTTTTTGTCTCCTAAGAGGCGGTGGGCTTCTTTTAGGTAGTCATCTCTATTTTGGATGACTACCCCCCCTCCCTTGTCTGCCTGTTTTATAACTATATTTGTGTTGTTAGTTATTTCCTCTAAAGCAGACCTCTCTTCTTTATTCATATTGTTTCTAATCTTAGATTTGTTACTCTTTGAGAGCTCCTCAAAGTCCTTTACAATGAGGTTATAGAAGACATCTAAGTGATTTCCCTTACAATAAGCAGGGTTAAATGTGGATTTATTCTTAAGTGTTGTGTGTTTGAATATTTCACTTTCTTTCTCTATAGCAGGCTTGATGTTAGACATTCTTGACTCCACATTTTTACTTAAAAAGAAACGTTTGACTGTTAGTTTTCTAATATATTTATTTGCGTCCACAAATAGCTCAAAATTATTGGGTCCACAAGTGGGCGCAAAGGATAGTCCCTTGGAGATAACACTTAATTGTGAAGTAGTTAAATCCACACTACTAAGATTAAAGATACTTTTATTCTTTTCAGGGTTGGCAGTTATCACTTGTTTCTTTCTTCCCCCCCGCTTTCCTCTCTGTTTCTTTCCCCTTTGGTGTAATGACTCCCCTCTTCTGTTTCCAGGAGGGGAGTAAATGGGTTTTTTTTTTTTTTTTTTCTCTCCCAAATACTGATATCTAGAAGATCACTATTCCCCACGGCTCCAATGGGTGAACGTGATCTACTTGCTTTAGCATATTTAGCAGAGTCAAATCTCTCTCTTTCTCTTTTTCTATCCTCTCTATCTTTTCTTAATTCTCTCTCTCTTTTGAGTTCTCTATCTTTTTGGTATTCTCTCTCTTTTCTTTCTCTTTCTTTTTCCCTTTCTTTTTGATCTCGATTCCTTTTTATTTCCTTCTCTCTAGCAAGTTCTTTTTCCCTCTGTAATTCCTTTTCTCTATATTGTTCTCTTTCTCTAAATTCTCTTTCCTTTCTTTGTTCTCTCTCTTTTTCTCTGTATTGCTCTCTTTCTTTACACTCCCTCTCTCTTCTTAATTCTCTCTCTTTCACTATGTCTCTCTCCCTACGCCTCTCCCTCTCTAACGCTTGTTCTCTCTCTCTAAAAGATGATCTCTCATTAAAATATTCTCTCTCTTTATATGGCTCTTTTTCCTTATGATCTCTTTCTTGAATAAAATTTTGTCTAGGTATAAAATCATTCCTTGGACCATAATACAAAGATTTAGAGTCATAATTGTCTCTCCTAGGTATTCTGGGTATGAAATGACGTTTATCAGAATATGGTTTGGTACTATATTTCTCTGATGTGATCTGAGATTCTCTGACTTGTCTATCCTCAGGTCTACTTTGTGTTTGATAGTTTTTCTTTTTCTTCCAATCTCTTTGTTCCCCTCTAAGGTAATCTTCCTCGTCTCTTAGAAATTTATTAGTTTTACTAGTGACAAGATCTTGTTCAAGTCTATCAATTTTCTTTTTTAGTTCCCGATCTTTAATTTTAAATTCAGTGGTATCCTCCATATGGGCCAATCTCTCCTCTATTATAGTAACCTCCTCATCAATTTTCTTAATATGTTTTTTATGTTGATTTATTAAGGATGTCATAAGGTTAAAGGAGCAGTTGTCTATGGTTTCATAGTAGGTCACCATAAGTAGGTCACCATAAGAGCCAAGTCTCAAAGTTTGACATATATGTAATTTTCATACCACACTATGATTATTTTTGTATTTTTTTCTGGGTGTTCCTGATGATGCTGCTCCCTTCCTACCCTGGATCCTAAACTGCTGTAAGGGAATCAGTGCATATTCCCTGGAAGGTTGAGAGAATTCGTCAGTTTCACACATTTTTTTATATATTTTTTTTGATCACTTTTATAGTCGTTAAGCGCCTTTTCCAAGTCACTGGGTTTCACATTGTTTAACTGAACTAAGTCACATAATCATAGGCTTTGTTTATTAACCCCTCCAGGGCATATTTCACATATTGCACATAATTCACTAGAATGTGTATGCATTTAGCATAGGGACCTGCTATTGCGGCTTACCTTGATGTTGGTCAGCAGGCTTGTCATGATTTGATCAAAAGATGCAACCAAAAGTCTCCTTTGTCACACACTTAAGTTTCGCTATGTATATTTTTCACCAGCTATTATCAGCACAATGGGAGAAGCGCAGGGATTCACTTTCTGGTTTGCACCTAAGTGTATACCACGTCATCTTCACACCACAATACTTCATTAAAGAAGATTTCAACCAAGGGTAAAAAAGACTGAAATATTTTATTAGGATAATTAAATCTCTAGGGTTGAAACCAATTATGCTTTTCGCTTTTTTCCCCTACCACAGTAATGTTAAAGCTGCAGTTCAGTCTATATCCTGCATGTGTGTTTTTTTTAATAAATCAGTTCTGTAGTAAGAAAAAATACTTTTAGCATTTTCGGTTTTTAAAAAAACAACTTTGAAAGACCAATTTTCTTGTATTCTATTTTAACAAGCATTTGCTAAGGCACTGCCCCTTCATGGCCTGTCACAAACCCAGGCACACCCCTTTGTCAGCACTGCCCTCCCTCTCTCTAAACGTGCACTAGCATCTGGTCACATGATCTTCCTCATACAGTAGTACATTCAAGGAAGCTGGAGAAAAGGGATCAGCCATGCATAGCAGCTCGGATAGGCGATTTCAAACTTATTACAGTGTTTATTCCATTCATTGCACGTGTATATAATGTAAAATTGTAATAATTCCATTTATAGCAAACGTGTATATGTGAATATTATTTAGATGTATATGTATGTTACTGAAATGTGGAGTGAGTGTGTAGGTAAATACACACAATACACTTCCACTGCATATATATATATATATATATATATATATATATATATATATATATATATATATTATATATATATATATATATATTATATATATTATATATGTATGTATATGTGAAGTTATGTGAGTAAAAAAGTGACAAAAACCCTCCATAGCAAGGCAAATAGCAAATGGAAATATTACTGTATGCTCATTTGTATGTATATATATATTTATATACACACACACTTCAAATACGGATAGTGATTCACGTAAATGATATATATATTCACTTTCTGGGAGTATAAGAGTGACTGTCCTGTTGTTCCTTTTTTTGTATCCATCATTGAATGGTATGCACCCTCTCTTTACGTTTATTTTATACTAGCTGAGAGACCCGGCGTTGCCCGGGATGTAATGTTCCCGCTCCTCTCTCTCTCCTCACCCCTCCCCCTCTCTCTGTTTGTCCCCCATTCACATCAATCCAGTTCCCCCCCTCCCTCCTTTACAGCTTCATGCAGTGTGTGTGCGTCAGTCAGGGGTGGGGTGAAAGTGAGGCACAAATTGTTGGCAGGAGTAAAATGTCCCTACACACACACACAACGGGAGTGAGAGGTGGTGGAGAGTGGGACTGGCGCAGATCCGAGGCTGCGGGCGGAGCGGGCGGGGGGGGGGAGGGAGCGGCGAGGGGGTAAGGGAGCTTTGGCGGCTGGGGTAGGAGGGCCGCGCTTACCCCCTTTGTGAGTGTTTGTATGATATAGATATATATGCACACGCACGCATATACATGCGCACGCGCACACATACACGTGCACACGCACACATACATGCACACACGTATACATGCGCACACGCACACATACACACATACATGCGCTCACGCACACATACATGCGCACACGCACACAAACATGCGCACACGCACGCATAAACATGCACACAAGTACACATAAACATGCACACACGTATACATGCGCACATAAACATGCGCAAACGCACATATATACACACACAAACATGCACACACGTATACATGCGTACACGCACATATACATGCGCACACGCACACATATGCACACGCACACAAACATGCTCACACGCATACATAAACATGCGCACACGCAAACATATACACTGTGTGCGCATGTTTATGTGCGTATATATTTATGGTATTGCTTGACCTGAGGAAGAGGAAAACTCTTGAAAGCTTGTCCCATGACACAAATTGTTGGTCCAAATAAAAAAAAGGTAATAATAAATACTGAAGAACATATATATATATTTTTTTATATATACTGTATGTATATATGTATATGTATGTATGGATATATAGCGAAGGTCAGCAGCCGGCAGCGGAGGGAGAGAAGGACGGCATCCTGCAGCGAAGCTCGACAGCGGCAGAGGACAGTAGCCGGCGGCGGAGGGAGAGAAGGACGGCATCCTGCAGCGAAGCTCGGCAGCGGCAGAGGACAGCAGCCGGCAGCGGAGGGAGAGAAGGACGGCATCCTGCAGCGAAGCTCGACAGCGGCAGAGGACAGTAGCCGGCGGCGGAGGGAGAGAAGGACGGCATCCTGCAGCAAAGCTCGGCAGCGGCAGAGGACAGCAGTGG